>NW_007251778.1:106654-108439 GCF_000164805.1 Carlito syrichta
GCAGGTTGTGTGATGTCAGAAAGTCCTCCATTTCCTTAAGGTTTTCAAGTTTGTTTCCATACAAGTGTGCATAGTAGTCTCTAATCAACTTTTGTATTTCTTCAGGGTCAGATGTGAGTTCATCTTTTGTGTTTCTGATTGTGTTTATTTGGACTTTTTCTCTCTTTTTCTTGGTCAGTCTAGCTAGGGTACCATTGATTTTCTTTACCCTTTCAAAGAACCAGTTTTTTGTTTCATTGATTTTTTGTATTTTTTCTTTTGTCTTCTATGTCTTGGATTTGGGCTTTTATTCTGGTGATCTGGATTCTTCTGCTGAAATTAGGGTTTTGGTGGTCTTCCTTTTCCAGCTTTCTTAGGTGACTTTTTAGGCTTTTTAATTTGTGATCCTTCCATTTTCTTCATGTGCATTTGTAGGGATACAAATTCTACTCTTACTATAGTTTTCATGGCATCCTAGAGATTTTGGTAAGATGTCTTTTCCTTTTCATTTGTTTCCAGGTATCTTTTAATCTGTTTTGATTTCATTGTTGACCCAGGAGTTGTTTATCATCATGCTGTTTAGTGTCCATGTCTTTGTGGGTTTTGGGGGGACCTTGTTGGTGTTAATGTTTATTTTCATTCCATTGTGGTCCGAGAAGGTGCACGGTAAAATTTCGGTTGGTCCTTTTAAACTTGCTTATACTTGATTTATGGCCAAGTATGTGGTCGATCTTAGAGTACGTTCCATGCGGTGATGAATAGAATATATATTCTGTGGTTGTTGGATGGAGACTTCTGTATGTATCAATTAAGTCCATTTGGTCAAGAGTCACATTGAGGTTCCGGATCTCGTTGCTGATTTTTTGTCCTGATGATCTCTCTAGGGTTGTGAGTGGGGTATTGAAGTCCCCAGCTATGATGGTGTTAGAGTTGATATCTTTTTTGAGTTTATGTAGAAGTTGCTTTATGAAAGTTGGCACTCCTATGTTTGGTGCATATATGTTTATGGTGGATAGTTCTTGTTGATGGATTGAACCTTTCATCATTATGTAGTGGCCTTCTGTATTTTTTTTAATTTTTAATAGCTTGAAGGGTATTTTGTCTGAAATTAGGATTGTGACTCCTCCTTTCTTTTGTGTTCCATTTGCCTGAAAGTTTGTTTCCCATCCTCTTACTTTGAGTCTGCGGGTGTCCTTTCTAGTGAGGTGAGTCTCTTAAAGGCAATAGATTGTTGCTGGTGATATTTTATCCATTTTGCCATTCTATGTCTTTTCAGTGGTGCATTTATTCCATTCACATTTAGGTTAATTATTGAAATGCAAGAGTTGATCCCTGTCATAAGGTTCTTATAGAGTTGTTGTTCTAGTTTGTTTGTTTTCCTTCTTTTGGTTTTAGAGTTGGTTCATGTGTGTTTTTAATCTTTTACTAGTAGTCTTGTGAAGAATGTTGTTCTTTTTTCCTTTTCTTCTGTGTTCAGTACTTTCTTAAGTGTTTCTTGTAGAGGTGGTCTGGTGGCAGCCTAGGTTCTTAGGGATTAGATATCTGGAAAAGATTTCAATTCTCCCTCACAAATGAAGCTTAGCTTGGCTGGGTTGGTTATTCTTGGTTGAAATGGTTTATCTTTTAGAACTTTGAAGATAGGGCTACAGGCTCTCCTAACCTAGAGGGTTTCTATAGATAAATCTGCTGCCATTCTAATTGGTCTTCCCTGGTAGGTAGTCTGGCCTTTTTCTCTTGCTGCCTTTAGGATTTTTTCTTTTATATCTACTTTGTTTAGGTGAATTATTATGTGTCTGGGAGTTGGGC
>NW_007251778.1:108693-151172 GCF_000164805.1 Carlito syrichta
ATTTCCATCACAGTATTCTTTACTGCTGTCATTTCTGTCATCAGCTCCTTCCTATTTTCCTCTTGTCTCTCCTCAATTTTTAAAATTCTTTCTATTAATGTATTGATTTCTGGGTTTGTTGCTTGTGACTAAGTCATTCTGGGGACTCTTCATTGTTTGTATTCCGAAGTCTGTTTTCTCAGTGTCTGACTTCTCAGGGGTCTGTGTGGGCCCTATATTCTTCTTTTGGTTTTTCTTCATTTTTGCAGATTTTTCCTCCCTACTTTTCCCTTACCTCCACTCTCCCATCTTCTTTAATTCTGTTTTTCAGGGGTGGAGGGGTTGCTTTTACTTCTGTTTGTTCAATCTCCTATTCTTCCTAATGTATTTCCTCTTGCTTTGTTCAGTTCTGGAGTTGGACTGTAGGTTGAGGGCAGTCCTTTTTGTAGTTTTGGGATTTAATTAAGGGTGGGAGCTGTGATTCAACATCTCTCTGCAGATCCCGGTATCTGCCAACAGGTATATGAATAGTCTGAAACCCACTTCCCACTGCCTTGGAGTCTGTCCATGCAGTGGGGTTGTAGGTTTACTCTCTGAAAGCAAAATGAGGTTAACAGAGGTAATAGAATGAAGCAGGCAGTGGGGGGAGTAGGGAGGTGGAGAGAGAGAGAAGTGAGAGGGAAAACAGATGAATGTACCAACTGGTAAGTGAAAAGAGACAGAAAGACTGAAACAAATATAAAGAAAAACAATAACCATGACTGAAAACTAACCAATAATCATATGAAAAGCTAGAACATACAATGATGCTAACGTACACACTGACCAACCTCCTTATTGGTGTGCTATTCCCCTATATAAAGATGAGGTTTACAGAGAAATAGAAAAAAATGAAAAAAGAAAGAAAAAAAAGGGTAAAGGGATAGATTAGAGTCAGCAGACTGACAGAACCAACCAAGCACACTCTGAGACTTTTCCTTTAAGTCCAATGTCCTTTTAGTTCTGATTTCTAGCTGTCTTTGAAGGCTGGTAGAATTGTTTGCAGTTAGGGTTAGTTGTCCCTGGCCTGCTGTGAAGAACAGCTCAGGAATGGGGCTCCTGCCAAGCCTATTACTGAGATCTGACTTTGACTACTTATCAAGAGGGAAGAGCCTCTGTCATTTCTGTTTTGATGTTGCTACCTTGGATCCCCAGCAGGTGATGGTATCTTACCACTGCAGTCCAGATGGGAGTGAGCCAGTTATGGATCCGCAACTGGTGGTGGCAACTTCCCCATACATGGGGGGAGCTCCACAGGGCTGATTCCAGGGTAGGGGCGTGGTGTGGCAGTGGTAGTGGCAGCAGCAGCCTGGCAGCGGCGATCTCAGAAGATCCTGCTTGTGGGGGCTTCATGGTCTGGAATCTTGGGTCGCCTCAGGCATGGACTGGCAATGACCCCAGCAGCGGCATCCGTGACTGCGGGAGCAGCCCAGACTGACATGATGTCTGAGTAGCGACAGCATTGGTGGTGGCGGCTGAGTTCCCTGTGAAGAGCAGGCTGCAGAAGATGTGAGCTGCAGCCCTTGGGAGAGAGCTAACATCTTTACAAGTGTTCTCTTTCACAGAGGGTCTCACAGACCATGCTGCCCCATCGCTATCTTGTCAGAGGTCCCCTAAAAGAAGGACAGTGGTATTATTATCAGTCCACACAACTCTAGATTTGATCTCATAGTAGAATCTAACATGAAAGAATTCCAAGAGTTAAAAGTTATGATGATTGAGCGTCATCATATCAGGATTTACAAAAGCTCAAATAAGGCATTGGGTCTGTAAAGGTATGTATTTATTGCCCCAAATCTAAGCAACATTGGTGTTGTGTTAGTCTCATATTTCTTATCAGATACTGAGACCTTGAAATTTTAAATAACTTGCCAGTAGTATGTCAGTGAGTAAATGAGAGATTTATAGTTCAGCTGTGTCTGACTGAATCTTAAGTTGAGCTCCTTCTCCTCATCATATATTAGCTGTGGAATTTCTGTAGTTTTAAAAGTATTGTGCTATTTAATCTGCTTCTTCAGCAGATCTGTGGTTTCTTTGACAGCTCCGGAGGTGGTGACATAGCTGATGGATCAGTTGAATTGTTAAGTGTTATTCTGTGAAGTGATCTAATTTTGGTGCCCATTGGGGCCACAGCAGTCATTGCTGTGTTAGGTTTGACTCTAAATTAAAGGCATGGGGTGATATGTAATGATGGCCTCTTCTTCAAATGTACACAGAACTTCAGAAATAAAACACATGGAGCAGAAGAGCATTAATGGTTACCTGCTTGGTTAGACTGATCTGCTCAACCCACTCTTATGATCAGTATCCTTATGAAACAACAATGCAGCAGTTAAAGTTAAGTTCTTTTTACTTGTCTATTCTTTCAACTAGTCAGTAAGCAGAGTTAAGGGAAGGCACTTTGTCCCTCAGCGTCACCACTGTACCCCTAAAGCCTAGATCAGTAAGTGGAATAATGTGTATTACTGACCAAGTGGAATAGGTATCCATCTTCTCAGTCGGAGTCCCTTTTCTCCCTCCTTCCTGATAACTTCGTCCCCGTGGCACAAGTATCACACTGACTACTAAAAGCTATTCATTGCTTTTGTTTAGAATCTATCTTCATCATTAGGTTGTAAATTATCTGAGAGGAGAGATGGTGTCTTAATCATATTTTTATCTGAAGTATCCAGCAGTGCCTGTAATAAATATTTGCTCTCCCTAAATATGTGTCGAATTAACTTAAAAATGAATACATTATTTCAATTCAACATGGAATTTCAAGCACTTTTACCATTCTGCTCATTTTGATAGGTACTAGAGAAGGCCTTGGATGTCCAGGAGTTGAAAACTGAGTTTGTAGTCAATACAGCATCAGGGGCTGGCTACTAGATATGTCTTTTGGCTCAGTGGCCACTCTTCAATTTTTGGCTTTGTGATGTTGAGAATTGGACTTTACACAATACAGTTTTTTGTTTTGTTTGTTTGTTTTTGCCACTTCTTGGTTTGCTCTGCCCAAAGGGATTATTTGAGAAAGTGGAAGACAGGAAGAAGGAGAAGACAAGAAAATTCGCTCTTTCAGCTTTTGTGTTATTCCTAGCTATATTGCCCCCATAAAAGCCTGCCATGCTAGCCTCCCAAGTGACCTCAGCCTCCAATTTCTTCCAACACACACAAATAGAAATTTGCTGTGTTCCCTCAGAGATGACACATGCAAAAGTGTTCCTCTTTCTCCAAGGTCTGTCATGGGCCTTGTAGGGCTCCTCCTCTGAGCTTCTAAGTTCTAATAACACCAGCTCCAGTCAAATCAGTAGCTTTAAAAGTAGCCGTTGAAAGTAGTCACAACCATAGCTGATTCCAGTAAAGGAAAAAGAAACAAGTGGCTTCGTTCATTTATATTTCATTATTTTGAAAACCCTCTTTTGATCAATATCCCTTGTGCCAAGAACCAGGAATATGAAGATTTGATATCAGCCCTTCAAGAAACTCTCAACCTTGTAGAAAACTTAGACTTGAAAAACGTATATTAGTTAGTATTTTATGATGTACTGAGGATGATTACAATATACCTTGATGGTATATTTTTTTAAAATCTTCAATACTTATAAAACTTTGTTTTGTAGGGCTCCTAACTTCTCTTTCCAAATACTAGATATGAAAATGGCAAAGCTCCTAATGTTCCTGTTTATAATGTCTTTTCTGTTAAAAATTAAAAGTTTCTTGCTGAATATTTTGTCTCAGTCTAAAACGTAATGTTTTAACATGCAATACTTCTGGAACCTGCTTTATGGACAAGATAAACATGGATAATTAGATATTAGGAAAAAAATATTGCTATTCTTTTATTCTGCCCAGCATTTTCCCTACCAAATTAAAAAAAAAATTCAAAATGTATCTAACTCTTGGCTTTCTGACAACAGGAAGATGATTTTCCACTGTTTTGCTAAAGAATTTTGTTCTCTTCTGTGACCTTGAAGTCAAGAAGTATAATTTCTCATTTTGGAGCACACCCTGGAGATTTGACCAAGACTGAGAGTCCTTCAGAGGTCAGCTGGATCACCATGTTTGACTGAGCAACACCCAGCCTGAAGAAGGATGAGAAATGGGTACAGAACAGGAGCCATTTTTAATGCCTTAATTTATAAGACAGGTAATTAGTTAGAAAATAATCTAGCAGGAAATGATATGACACGTACCAGATTCTAATGACTCTATATATTTGGTTACTTTTTACTTAATTTATCAGGGACCAGTAAGTTATTTTTTATTTTTAAAAATGGCCAAAAGTTCCTCTAATGAACTTTTCATATCTTACTTTAAGCAGCAACTTCCATATATACTTATCTTTCTAAGTTTTCATGATTATTTCAACTATTAAGAATAATTTCTAAAATTTTCTTTTATGGTGTTTTTTGAGTGTATTTGCTAATATGTTGAAAGTTCATTTAATTTGCATAAATGTGGGAGAGATGCACATTGTGAAGGTCATTTATTTTAACAACTTTAATTGAAATCTCATTTATTTCTAAAATTGTTGTGGCTATTTTATTGCAAATCCCTTGTTCAAATTTTGATGTCCATATGCAAAACCATATATGAAAACATATTGAAGGGTAGGCAAAATTTCAAGTACAAAAAAGAATACTGAGAAAGCCATATCTACTATTTCTCTTATTAAAGTCAAATGCATTTAATCAGCAAACAAGCTGCTTTTGAGGGTCTTCCATGTGCCAGGTACTGATTAAATACTAGAGATATAAAGATATAAAGAAGATATGGCTCATAATTTAGAGGACCCCAAAGCTTGCTGGGGAGATAGAGATTAAAATATAAAACATGATGATGATAATTGACATATTGAAAGTGCTGAGGCCACCTGACACAGTTTGATAGACTTTGGCATACTTATATATTTATTATTCACTCATGCAAAAATGTGTATGAAATTTTCCTTCTTCCCTCCTTTTCTTTTCTTTCTTTCATCCTTTCTTTCTGGTTTATTATTATTGCTATTTTTTTTTTTTTTTGAGCCAGAGTCTATCTCTGTCACCCAGGATGTAGTGCAATGGCACAATCATGGCTCACCAATGCCTTAACCTCCTGGGCTCAGGCAATCCTTCCCCTTCAGACTCCTTAGCAGATGAAACTACAGACAAGACCCACCAAGACAGGCTGTTCTTTTTGTTTGTTTTTTGGGGTTTTTTTTTTTGAGTTGGAGTCTCACTCTGTCACCCAGACTGGAGTGCAGTGGCCGCTCCCGGTCACCGCAGCCTCGACCTGCTGGGCTTGGCGATCCTTCCACCTCAGCCTTCCAAGGAGCTGGAACTACAGGCGTGCGCTACCATGCCTAGCTAATTTTTGATTTATTGTAGAGATGAGGTCTCGCCAAGTTGCCAAGACGGGTCTCGAACCCTCAGGCTCAGGCAATCCACTCACCTCGGCCTCCCAAAGCTCTGGGATTACAGGCTGAGCCACCGAGCCTGGCTGTTTTTTTGTTTTTTGTAGAGATAAGATCATACTATATTTCCCAGACTGTTGTAGAACTCCTGGGTTCAAGCAATTTTCCTGCCTCAGCTTCTCAAAGTTCTGGAATTACAGGCATAATCCACTCCACTTGCTATTGTAAAATGTTTTCTATATGTAAGTTATGTTTAGGCACTGGCAGTACAGTGATGAATAAGACCCATGTGAAATTTTTATATATGGAACTCACAAATGTTGGGGAAAGCGAGGCCTCCAAAAAGTAATTATACAACTGTTGAATTATTTTTAAATAAACTGTATTTTTAGAATAGTCTTAGATTTACAAAAAAGTTACAAAGATCGTATAGGGAGTCCCCATATACCCCAGTCAGTTTCTTCCATCATAGTGTCTTACATTAATTGTATTTGTATTTGTATGCATATGTATGTTACAACAAATACAAATACAAGAAAAAATTGTATTTGTTACAACAAATGAACAAATATGGATACTTATTAACTAAAGTTTATATTTTATTTCAATTATTTATTTTTAAAGTAATTATTATTAAACACAATAGCAGCAGGGTAGTTTGAAACAGTATAAGGAGTCTTGACTTCATATTAGAGCATCAGAGAAAGTTATTGTCAATTTGGAATTCATGCCAAGCACTGAGAAATGAGTTGGAAGTAGTTAGAAAAAGGCGAGAGAGAGAAAATCATTCCAAGGGGACCCAGGAAATCAAATGAAGATTCCTGAGATGAGAAATAGAATACACCTTCATGAAATAGAATAAAAGCTGATTTGAAGAAGGATAAGAGGGGAGAAATAGCTTGACTGCACAGGGCAAGAAAGTGATGTTAAGGATTTTGATCTTTATCTTTAAAATGCTGGAAAACTGTTGAAAGGTTTACAGTCTCAAACTAGTTATGTTGTACTGTCATCTTCTTAAAGCACACTCTAAAAGAGCTGTAGTTAACAAGTGGACAGGTTTATACAAGCTTTGGTGTTCACTTCATATATATGAGGTCTGTTCCTATAAACTCTGGGATTGCTGATCTTGGTTCTAATACCCTTACAGGTGGTGTCAATTCTAAGGTAGGTAGAGAAGATCAGCAGAGGCTCATGCCTAGGGTTTCCACACTAGTTTCAAAATTCTACCAAATATCTGGCATTTATAAAACAGTCAATTGTTCAACAACAGGGATTGCAAACACACCGCAAGTAATAAAATTATATATAAAATATGTACTACAGGACCCTATCCATCTCAAAAATGAGCTTGAAGTGAATAAATACTAATGTCTCTGAGTTATTCCTAAAATTGCTATTGTAGGTCTTTTAATGGTGCTACAAGATAGATGTTACAGCGATGAGCCTCAAAGGGTTGTTTTTAGTTCAGACCCAAGGCAGGAGATTATCCTTCTCCCGCAGAAAAGAAGAAAATGTATTTCTTACTGTACTTCTGTTCAGATAGAGATCATGACAGGTAGATGTCACTTAGAAAGAAAGCATATATATCCAGCAACATATATGCCCCCAAAATATATGTATCCGTATATATCTAGTATTTTTAATATGAGAAAGAGAAGGATTTTTGAGAAAGAGAAGTCAAATCTGTAGAGAAGAGTTTTACAGAGCTATTGAGGGAAGGCAAAGAAAGCCTTAGAAACAAATAGAAGCTTGCAACGTGAAGACAGTGGATAGAGCAAGTGTCAACAAAACTCAGATATTCTAGTAATCAGTATGAGTACTAAAACAAGAATCAGTCCTGAAGTACAAGACGCCATGGAAATTGCAGAAGATAGTGTGAAGGGCCAAGTAAAAGAAGACCCTAGTCTGAAAATAGATCAAAATATGTGTATAAGCCAATAGGAACATATAGAAGTTAATATCTGAATCCCACTGCATAGAAGTGCTTTACACTTAAAGAATAGAACATAAAATAACGTCCTCATTCTGAAATGTGGGTCAATTCATCACAGTCCATACTTTACACATCTTTTTGGAGACTCACTCAGGCAGTGCTTACGTGGTAATATATAAATATTTACACCTCTCTTGCTCTTCTTGCTCACATCTTTCTGGTGCTCAGAGTAGAGAGATGTGAGACAAAATTATTCATGTTGAAGTTTTCATAAATAGAAATATATACAAGAGGCAGAAAATTTGGAAAATATAAAAATATATTAAAAGTTAAAATTATGTATAATCTCTCTATCTAGAGATAACTATCGTTAGTATTTTGTAGATAGCTGAACAGATAGCTAGGGACTAAAGTGTAATTATCCTATACTCTGTCCTTCTGTCTCTCTCATGACAAACACACCACATACACAAAAAAGGTATAAAAAGAAAGAGCATAACATAAAATAAAATTGAACTCAGACTATATATGTTGGTCTGTTGAAACATTTTTAATCTCTCTCTCTCTCTAACAGAAGCACATTGAAGTAGAAGACAATTTAATCTATGGCCCACCTACCTCACCTGTTCCTACAGAAGTAGCAGGAGAATATGATATACTCCAACTAATAAGACTATAGGTGATTTCATAAGGTTATTGGTGATCCATATTTATTCATACATATTAATATACAGTATTGGGGAAATTGGATAAATACCAGTTAGAGAAAAATGCATCAATACTTACTGTAGACTCTATAGCAAACTAAAGAATATTATTGCAGTAAGTAACTATTAAAAATCAAGAAAAGCAGCAATGAAAAACAGCCAACTAAAGAAAACACTGATGTTTCTGGAAAACCCCTGGTGCTAAAGTGCAGAGGGAGCATTTAAAACTCTTTCCATGTGTTTATGGAAGCCAAACATTCAAACAAAATGTTAACTATCCTAAATAAAATTTTAGTTGAGAATTTCAAATCTTAATAATATTAAATAACTTCCTTTATCAATTGTTTATGCAGATTTGTTCGCAGCCTATTCTTTCTTCAAAGTTAATGTATGGCCTGGGTTATCTGTTCAGCTCTTTTGGTTAGCAACAAACCATGTTTAAAATCATCAGTTGAAGCTGGGCTCGGTGGCTCAGCCTGTAATCCCACGCCTTTGGGAGGCTGAAGTTAGTGGATTGCCTGAGCCCGCAGGTTCGAGACCTGCCTGGGCAGCAAGACCTCATCTCTACAATAAATCAAAAAATCAGCTGGGCATGGTAGCATATGCCTGTAATTCCGGCTACTTAGAAGGCTGAGGTGGAAGGATCGCCGGAGCCCAGCAGGTCGAGGCTGCGGTGGCCGGAAGCGGCCACTGCACTCCAGTCTGGGCGACCGAGTGAGACTCCAACTCAAAATAAAATAAAATAAAATAAAATCATCAGTTGATTGGAAATCTGTAGATTAAATAATTGCTCCATCTCCTTTCCTTGGTGTTCCTTCCTATGTTTGCATGAATGCTTTTCCACTGAAATGCCAAACTTCATTTAATTACTTGTATATCAACCTTTGAGACATTTTCTTCAGAAATAATTACTTCATACAGGTCTTAACAGTATGTACATAGCATTTCAAATAAAGATGGATCATTTGGGCTCATTGTACAAAACCACATTCACAATGTTTGTTATTCAATTTGCTGTGCTTCTTTCTGCAGGAAATGACTACAGTGACTCAGTCTCCCCTGAGGTAAGAATCTAACTCTGCTTTAAACTGATGGCTGATGTTGCTTTGGTTTTTAAGTATAGTATGGACGTATGTGGGTTTGTACACACACATATACCTTTTTAAACTTAATACAGTGCATGGATTTCAATCTGTGCAAAGGAATAAAAATGAACATTCACATCGACAGAACTTACTATTTTTTTTTTTTACAGGCAACTTGAATTAGTTTAAGAACGGTCTTTGTCTTTATTGTGGTTGTACATATAAGTCTCTTGACTGAATGTAAGACTTTTAGTGAAGTGAGGTTAATAATTATTGTGTTCTGAAGCATTTCTTTTTAATCATGCACATTAAAGAAGCAGAATGTCTTACTTAAACAAATAATTAATGGTAACAATTGAAGCGCAAACATGTTCTTCACTGTGGCAGACAGCTGGAGTTTCGTACTTAACTGTGAAATATGCACATTTTCTCAGAAATATATTTTATGCTGACAAAACTATATAAATATGTACTTATTGCATAAACTTTGTGCTTGTTATGTTGTTATGGAGGAACTTAATATTTTAAATGAAAGGGATAAAAACAAACAGAATCATGCTATACAAGGGATTCGATTTGGTAGCTAGTCAGAGCAATCATTTCAGAGGGATGAGCACTAGAAAATGATAGTCACAATATGTAGTACATGATATACATAACATGTACATAAAACCACATACAACTGTACTGCAATCTAGTGAAATAGAAAAACATAAGCTATTGAATCACCAAAACTTAGAGTTGAATTGCAGTTAAACTTCTTGCTAATAGTGTGACATTGAGAAAATTACTTGCCTTCTCTGTGCCTCAGTTTTATCACTTATAAAATAAAATGTTTCATATTCTTTATAAGTACTGAACAAAATAATATATGTGAAGAACTCAATGCTGTTCTCATATTAGGTACTCTACAAATATTATTATTATTGAGTTGGATTCTCCTTCTGTCACTCAAGCTGGAGTGCAGTGGCACAATCACAACTCATCATAGCCTTGATCTCCTAGGCTCAGGTGCTCCTTCCACCTCAGCCTCCCATTCTTCTGTACCTACAAGTGTATACCATCATGCCCAGATAATTTTCTGATATTTCTGTAGAGATGAAGTCTTGCTACGTTGGCCAGTCTGTTCTCAAACTCCATGTCTCAAGCAAGCCTCCTACCCCAGTCTCCCAAAGTGCTAGAATTACAGACATGAGCTAACACATCCAGCTGCAAATATTATTTTGACTACACTGCAACACACTCCTCCAAAATACCTAAAGGGAGGAACAAATTATGTATTATGTATTACTAGTATATATTCAATGCATTACAAATAATGTAATCACAAAAAATTATAATGTGTGGTTATTTGGCCTATAGGTAGTCTTGCTACTTTTCAAGCAATATAGTAAACAAAAAAGCATCAAACCAGTACTAAGCAAACATTGCTTTTTTTGTTTGTTTTTTTTTTTTGAGATGTAGTCTCACTCCATCGCCTAGGTTGGAGTGCAGTGGCACACTCACAGTCACCCCAGCATCTACCTACTGGGCTCCGGCAATCCTTCTGCCTCAGTCTTTCAAGTAACCCAAACTACCAAGCCCAGCTAATTTTTTTTTTTTAATTTATTGTAGAGATGAGGTCTTGCCAAGTTGCCTGGGCTGGTCTCAAACCTGTGGGCTCAGGCAATCCACTTGCCTCAGCCTCCCAAATTGCTGGGACTACAGGCTGAGCCACCAAACCCAGTCGAAACTATTGCTTTTTTGAGGATTCAGTGGCTTCTTTAAAAAGAATAATGCTACTGAGCTACAATTGACACAAAATAGCTTTGTACATTTTGTACAGAGGGTACACTCTGGTAAGTTTTGAAAGAAATATACACTGATGGCTCCATCACTGAAATCAAGATAACAAACTTATCTATCACATCAAAAGTCACTGGGTGTCCCATTGTAACCCATCCTGATAGCCCTTCCCCTTTCTCTACCCCTCATTCTTCAAGTAACCACTGATCTTCTTTCTATCGTTTTATATAAATGGAATCATTCCATTTGTAATATTTTTATTTTTGGTCTGGCTTCCTTTTGTCTGCTCTATTACTTTGAGTTTCATCAATGCTGTACTGGGTATCAATAGTTCATTCCTTTTTACTGCTGACCATATTCTGTTTTAGAACATTCTACAGTTTGTTTATTTATTCATCTGTTGGTGAATTATTTCCAGTTTTGAGCTATTATAAAGATTCTGTCAACATTTATACAAAAGTGTTTGTATAGGCATACACTTTCATTACACTTGGGCAAATACCTAGGAGTGAAATCGCTGAAGCATATGGAAGGTTTATTATTAACTTTCAAATAAAATGTCAAACACTTTTCCCAGATTGTCCTATTTTACATTTCTACCATCAGTGTCTGAGAGTGCAAGTTTCCCTACATTCTTTTAATTCTAGCTTTTCTAATGGTGTGATGAATATCCTATTATGACTTTAATCTCCATTTCCCTAATAACTAACAATGTCGATCATCTTTTAATATGCTTATTTACTATCAATATATCCCTTTTGTTGAATATTTTTTCAAATTAGTTGCCAATTTTTGTGTGTTTTTTGTAACTTAATTTTGAACTTCTTATTTATAAGTACTCTAGACATGAACTCTTCATCAGATACAATTGATTCTCTTTATTCTTGATAATTGTGCCCTGGAAAGTCACCACAAACACCGAATTAGCACATGTTGTGTACATTTGCTCCTAGAAGAAACACAGCTAGGCTCCGACCAGCCTCTGGCCACAAAATTTTTTATTAGCCAATTAGCTTAAAATTTTATTTTATATGTGTTTTCTGTTCAAAGTCACCTTATGTAGTACATATTGTTGGTTCACTGACATTGAACTCATGGTCTATTGCACTGTAACTCATGCCTTGATGAAGCTTAGATAAGTCATGCATTTTCCTTCTGAGGCATTCACAGCCTTCTTATGCTTAGGAACCCTAGACAGAACTTCAGCACTACTTTTGAGGACCATTTGTAAACAGCAAAGTTACCAATAAAGAACATGACATTAAACATGTTGTGAAAAACATGGCATTAATCTACCACAGATAAGGGCACTAGTTTAAAGTATTGGAACTGAATGAAGCAAGAAAGCAAAGGGTCACCTGGATTGACCTCAGCTGAAAATGTGTGCTTGGAGAAACTAAAATATTTCCCCTCTCTGAATGTTCATAAATGACTCATAACGTATAGTGAGCATTGATGTAGGAATTAAAAATAAATTTCAGCAAATAAGCAAATTTGCAAACATGAACTCCACACACCATGAAGATCAACTATGTATGACTTGCAAATTCTTTCTCTATTTTCCTTTATTAGTATCTTTTAAAGATCAGAAGCTATTGATTTTGAATGAAGTTTATTAATTTGTTCTATAATTGATCGTATTTTGGTGTCATATCTAAGACATATTTGCCTAACCTCAACGATGTTTTCCTAATTTTTCTAGAAGTGATATAGTTTTAGACTTTATATAATGATCTATGATATGCTTTAAATTAATTTGTGTATATGACATGAGCTATGAAATTAAGTTTATGTTCTTGCATATGTGTAACCAATTGTGTCAAAATACTTTGATGAAAGATATTTTCTATATTATATTATTTTTGCAACTTAATAAGAAGTTACTTGAGTATGTATATATGTCTATCTGTGGACTCTTTATTCTGCTACATCTGTTTGTCTTCCTTGATGTCAATACTACACTACCTTGATTATTGTAGTTTTATTATAATACATCTTAAAATTGAGTAATATAAATCTTGCAATTTTTTTCTTGTTTTAAAAAGTCGTTTTAGCCATTCTAAGCCCTTTGCATTTTTATTTGAACTTTACAATCAGTTTGTCAATTTCTGCAATTAAAAAGCCTAAAAAATGTTTATGGGAATTGCATTGAAGATCAGTACAGTTCTTCATTTATTGAAGTTTTCCTTAAATACTGTCAGCAATATTGCATAATTTTCAATGTACATGTATTTCACATGTTTTTATATTTATCTGAGTTTCTTATAATTTTATACTATTGTAAGTGGTATTTTAAAATTTTAATTCTCGTGTGTTAGCTGCTAGTATATAAAAATGCGATTAATTTACATATGTTGACTTTATTTACAGTGTTTTGGTCCCACTCCTCCTGCTGCCAGGTACCTCAGTGGTGCAAAAGTTCACAGGTAGTTCTAAGATTTATTGCTTACGCAAGCAAAGAAAACTTGAGAACTATGCTGATGTAAAGCAAACAAAACAAAGGGACTCTGTAGACTAACAGGGCCACAATTAAGAAGTCTTTCTCATGACCGTGTGTGTGTGTGTGTGTGTGAGAGAGAGAGAGAGAGAGAGAGAGCGGGCTGTGGGGGACAGGATATACATGATAGGTAGAAGACAGATGCTAGATAAGAAGGTAAATAGGTAGATAGATGATAGATAGATGATAGGTAGATAGATGGATAGATAGATAGACAGACAGACAGACAGACAGACATATAGAATGTGCATACATATGTATAATCTGTCAGCAGGATTTTTGAATAATGCCAAGGTAAGGATCATTTCTAGCAGGACATGAGGTAGGAGGAAAAAATGAAGGGAGCATATCACCTTGCCTATGGCTTATTGGACACAACAGAAATAAGTGAATCTGGAACTTCTAACAACTACTTCCCTGACAGGTATAAACCAAGTGCTCTATTGGGATAAACTTTGCTATTGTAACCAATTCTACTTTTTACAATATGCCAACTTGTTATGCTTACTTGTTAGTCCTTATAGCTTTTTCCTGTTGGTTCCATTGGGTTTTCCAAATAAATAATCATGTTTTCTGAGAATAAAAAAAAATTTAACTTCTTTTCTAATCTAGATATTTCTAATTTGTTTTGCCTGATTTTGCTGTCAAGAACTTCTAGTCCAATGTTGAATAAAATTGTTGAGAAGGAACATCCTTTTTGTTTCTCATTATAGAGGAAAAGCATTTAGTCTTTCCCCATTAAGTATGATACTTTTTCAGTTTTTGTTAAATGCTTGCTGTCAAATTTAAGAGTCCCCTTCTATTCATAGGTTGCTAAGAGATTTAACAAGGAATGGATATTGACTTTCTTCAAATACTTTTTCTGCATCTATTGAGGTAATCCTTTTTTCTTTTTTAGTTGTTAGCTTTGTGAATTACATTTATTTATTTAAAAAAATTAAACAACCATGAATTTCTTGAATAATCTTCATTTGGTTATGATATATAACATATACATTATACACGTATGTGTGTGTGTGTGCATTCCTATGATTTGAATGTGTCCTTCCAAATTTCGGGTGTTAAAATGTAATGGCCAAAGTGATAGCATTAAGAATTATGGCCTTTAAGAGATGTCTGCTCTATAAGGTTTAGGGTCTTTTATAGAGTCCTCAGGCAGCTTTTGGCTCCCTTGCCTTTCTACCTTCCACATGTGAGAACACAGCATTTTTACCCTCTGGAAGATGCGGCAATAAAACATCATCTCAGAAACACAAAAGCAAGGCCCTCACCATTCAGTTCTGTGATCTTGAACTTGCCAGCCTTCAGAATATATATGTATATTCTTTCTATATATGTAATTTTCTTAAAATAATTTGCATCTATATTTATAAATATTACTGGTATATACTATTCTTCATAGTTTTACTTTAATGTTTTCTTGATTGTGTATAGGAGTAATAATTGCCTCAGAAAGACATTGAGAGTCTTCCTTTCTCTTAAATGTTTTCTAATGTTAAGTTTTCCAATAAGTAGTGGGTTTTTCAGTTATGTAGTTTTTGTTGAGTAGACTTTAGCAATTTTTGTTTTTCAAGAATTTTTTCCTTGTAATCTAGTTTACTTATTGGCATAAAATTGTCTTTAGTGTTCACATATTATCCCTCTAATATCTGTAGAGTCTGTAGTAATGTCACTTCTCTCAATTATGATTTTATTAATTTGTGTTTTCTATCCTTTTGCCCTGATAATTTTAGTGAGAGATTTATCGATTTTAATGGTCATCTCAAGGTCTAACATTTTAATCTATTTTTTCTCTTTTTCCCCCCATTTCATTGATTAATTTGTGTTCTGATTGTTATTGTGTTTTTTTTTCTTCTAACTTCTGTACTTTAGTTGCTTTTCTTTTTCTCATTTCTTTTGGTTAAAGTTGATATAATTGTGTTGTGACTTTTCCTTTTTTCCAATATAGGCAGAAAACATTACTTCTTTTGACTTAATTGTAAAATTGTAGCTCTTTGGCCTCTATATGGTCACTTATCCATTATGAGTCTCCATTATCTTATCTGTCAAATGGAAATAACAATCCTTGTCTGATTGAATTCATCAAATTTACCTGGTCAACTCTTAGGAAGCAAATTATGATAATATATGGCAAAAAAGACTAAACACAATTAAGAGTTAAACAAACACATTTTTAAAAAATTTGACCATTTCCTACAACTATAAACTACCTAAATAACTTATTATAAATCGAATTTAAGGACAATCTTTTTTTAGCTCGTTTTCTGTGTATGTAACTTTGTGGAAAATCTCTAGATAGAAATGCAATGAGTTTTGTCAGACTGAACACCTGTCTGATATAAGAAAGCTGCCCTCCTCCTTTCCTTTTGAAGTAATTTTAGGAGCAGATGGCATAGCTTTGGTGGGAGTCTCTCTCCCCTGAAGGCAAGCCTCGTATTGATCAGCACTGAAATGAATGCCCTGCTCTCAGCAATCCTCCCTATTGATTATCTGCCCACTTCACCAATTAAGGCAAGCAGAGAGTTATATGTTTTACCTTAGGGTTCAGTTTGGGGCTAGAAAACTATGCTTTCTTTAAAAATTTCCTTTGATCTAGAATCCAGATACCCTCAGGGCTTTGACTTCATTACTTCTGAATGCATGAACTTTTTGTCACAGAAGATTTTCAAATGTCTTTGTTGATTGGAAGTTAGGAGAATGAGAAGCAGAATTAAATCCATAGAAAGGTCTAACTAAAACATTTTTAAAATCTTGAAACAACATACTTTAGAAAAGTTAGAAATAAATAAAAAGATTCCACATATTGCAGCCATAATAAAGAACAGAAGTAAATCCAGTCACTCCTTAATTTACTTAACAAATAATTATTGAATGCCATCTGCCTACACGCTGGACACTAGTCACATTACCAAGGATACAGTGGTGGCCAAGATGAGCAGGATCTTCTATAAAACTTTCATCTTCTTCTTTCAAATAATAAAGTTTTGGTTTGGTTTTTTTTTTGCTTGTATTTTGTTCTTTTGACTATCTAGCAAATTGACTACAAGTCACTGATAACTTGAATAGTTTCTTGTTTTGCCACCAGAAAGATTTAGTTGTTCATTTACTCTGCTAAATGCGGAGACTATAAAAACACACTTTTTCCCTCAAGTAGGTAACAACTATTTAAGAAGAGTGACATACTCTGCTCATTCCAAAATTAAAGATTTATAAACCTGCATCACCACAACACAGAATTATATGTGCATTCAGCTAGGTTTACCATGGTCTTCTGACCTGAGGACCATCATGGGGAGAGGTTGGAAGTCATCTTCATGAGCTAAAACAACTGAGCCTGTTAGATCTTGATGCTCCAACAGTGACACTCTCCAACTAAACTGTTGGTCAGCAGAAAAATACTTACGTTTCTGTCCTAGAGTTGGTCTTTTTGTCTAGTCTTACAGTCTTACTTCTTGATCTTCCTGTAGGGTTGCCTGAGGTGACCTTTCCCTGCTACAGCCTGTCCCCAATCACAGGGTCAGAAAACTGCAAATACCTGATGAGTTTCATATTCTTTCTTGACATCCTTCTCAGCAAATCTTCACTCCTAAGTTCTTTATACATGAAAATCTAGAGCTTCTGGAGTGTACCTATATTTTCCTCAAGTGAATTTCCTTTTATTTTTGTCTTAACTGTAAACTTCTATTCCTTTTTTTGGCAAAATGAGATGTAATTATCCTTCAAAAAATAATATGTTTTAGGTATTTCCTTGGAGTACGCAGGTAATACCTTGTATCACTTCCTGAAGACTACCTCCTCTGCTCATTATTGGATATTGATAGAATGAAGACTTTTTTCTATAACCAAACAGAACAAACCATGACTTTTGTTTTTGAGAGGTAAACCTGGAACCAAGTTTTTGGAAGACACCCAACCTAAACTACCTGTGGTAGTTTAATATTTTGTTGAACAATGTACATTGAGTATTATAGACTTAATTAATGTTGAGAGACACAGAGCAGATTAGAATTAAAGCTTGAAGAATACGCAAGTGGTAGTGTGTTGGAATGAATTTATTCTAGGCAGAAATATTTAAAAATTTGCTTCTGCTCCCCAAAATTTATCATCAATGATTTGGATATTTCCCTAAATGTAGTGAAAATATAATAGATTTATGAATCAACTCTTCATATGGTCATAATAAAAGGCACAAACAGGGAGCAGGCTACTTTGTTTGTGGTCCTTTATAAGAGTGAAAACAAAACAAAACAAACAAAAACCATCTCAGAAGGTGCTATGGACTAAATTATTACCCTTTCCAAATTTATATGCTGAAGTCATAACTCCCCATATTATCCTATCTGGAGATGGGTCTTTGGTAAGTATTTAGGTTTAATAAGGTTTTAAAGGTGAGGCTGTAAGCTGATAGGATTAAAGTCATTATATGGAAAAAAAATAAAAGAATTTTTTAAATAATAAAAAACTATGAATTAGAAAAAAATAAATAAATTTATTATACAAAGAGAAACAGTTTGGTCTGTCTTGAACATAGTTTGAAGGCTTGCACCATGATCTTGGAATTCTGTATTAGCTAGAGTTCTTCAGAGAGACAGAATTAATAGAATAGATATAGATATGGATTTTATTTGAATTGGTTCACAAGATTAGGAATGTTAAGAAAATGCCCATGATAGGTTGTCTGTAAGCTGAAGACCAGGGAAGTCAGGAGCATGACCCAGTCCAAGTCCCAAAGTCTCAGAACCTGGGAAACCAGTGACTTCCAAATTTTAGTCTGAGATGGAAGGTCTGAGAGCTGGGAAGCTGTTGGTGTTCAAAAGTCAGAGAACTTGGAGTTCTGACATTCAAGGGCAGGAGAATAACGATTTTCCAGCTGGGATACTAGCTGATTGCATGATGCTCACCCATATTGAGGGAGGATCTTTCCCACTCAGTCCTTTGACTCACTTGCCAATATCCTCCGGAAACACCCAGAAATTATGCTTTACCAAGTATATAGGATCCCTTAAACCAGTCAAACTGACACCTACTATTAACTATCACAACTTCCCATCCTCAAGAACTATGAGAACATAAATTTTTGTTGTTTAAACCTCTTAGTCTATATTTTATTATGGTAGCCTGAGCAGACAAAAACATAACAAAAGTTCCAGAGAAGATCCATACTCATTCTCATTGATCAGAATAGTGTCCCATGCCTATTTCTAAACAAATCATTTTCAAGAGCAATTCATAGTTTAAGCCAGTGGTCCTCATTCAAATGAGCATGATTTTGTCCCCAAAAGACATGTCGGCCATGGCTGGAGATGTTGTTTTTTATTATGACAACTAAAATTAGCATCTCATGTGTAAAGGTGAAAAGTTGCTTAATAACCTATAAAAACAGGACATTTTTCATTACCCACAATAAAAAAGTCATCCTGCCCAAAATGCCAGTAATGCTGGAATTGAGAAACCATGAGCTAAACGAATCATAGATATTCTCACAGATGCTCTGGGTTTTATATTCTTCAAATTAACTGAATATTTATGATATGCTAACAAACCAAGATGAATGTAATTTCTGTGTTCCTTAAGTGATATGAGCAAGAAGTCAGAAGGTGCTAGTTGTTTCAACTAGTGTCTCTCAAGAGCAACAAGAAACAAGCAAGATGCCCATTATGAATTGTTGACCTGATACCAGATTTCCATCCAGTGTTTGCCAGGAAATAACATCTCTTCTGCACCTCTGTGGAAACATGATGCGACTGCTGTGGCTGTGTCTGTTTATGTTGAGACAGACACATTATGCTACATGACCAGCCCTACAGGAGTTGGGACTGAGAGTAGGAGGAGAGACGGGAAGTGGTAGGGTAGGAGGGTAAATCTGAGATCTGTTGCTACACTCACCAATGATACATTTCTTCCTTTGCCGTCAGATCCTCACACTCAGATTTCAAATTTGGATTTTGACCAATTGATATCTGATGAGTGTGTGACAGTGACCACACCCACATTTAACTCTTTTGTTCTCCTCTCTGATTCTATCTCTTAACCCCAAGACATGGGACATTGATGACAATGTTGAACTTCATCTGTGCTTTTGGGAGAGAGTGAAGGTTAATAAATTCCTTTCCTTCATTATTTTCCAGAAAAGGTTAATAGTAAAGTACCAAACTACCCACGCATACTCCCAGATAAGACCAACTTCCATCTTTGCCCATAACTCTGTTTTTCTACCCACCTAAGCCTCCTTCTTTTCTTTAAGATGTCTCTCATTAATAAACTTAATGAGCTGAATAAATCATCTCCTTAATTGTCTGGTGCATTTCATCTTTCTCATTGGGTATAGGGATGTGTGTGTACTTGTTATGAAATAAATTTTATGCGTTCATTCATTCTAACCTCTGAATTTTTATTCTAAGGGGACAACCACTCAAAATCCTTTCATTTATACAAAATCGGTGATAAGAATTTAAATGTCTATTTAAAACTTGAAAACAAAGTCTCTTTTCTGGCATGTTTGTTGTTACCACCCTAAATGGAGGGATGAAAGTATAGAATGACATCCCAGTTGAATAAAAGAATGAGTAATGAGTAAAAAGAGGCAGACATCATTAGTATTTTTTTTTAGAGACTAAATCTTCTAATAATTTTAAAATATTTCCTATCACATGAAAGTTTAATGATGTAATGTACATGAAGCACTTAGAGTAGATTCTGGCATATAAGAGGCAACCAATAAATTGCATTTTTATTATTATGACCATTATTATCATCTTTGCAAAATCTTTCAGCCATTGGGGACTTTTAGATAATTTGGTTTCAGTAACAGTCTCTTTTAATGCTTTTTTTTTTCCTTTATTTTTTTTAGACTTTCTTATCCTGAGAGCTTAGATCATAAACTAGTGTAATCACCTAAAAAGGTTTGGCACCTCTTGAAATAAAGGAGAGATATTTTTTAAAGTCCAACCATAAGCTTTCCAGTGCTTTTGGTTTATCCTTAAGAAGAAAAACTTAATGTGGGAAGGAAAAGGAAGGATTACTGTTGAGGAAGATATAATACCAAGCTTGGAAAGGAATTTTTAAAACTAAAATTTTCAAGTGCCAGAGCTTTGAAAAAAATCTTAAAGCTTTTGTGTGGTCCCTGGCTTAGAAAACAAAATCTGGAGAAAATTACTATAGGAGTAAACAGTAGAATCTAAGCTTTGTTCAACAATCTGAGAAATTGGAAATTCATTTAGACAATGGATAAAACTGTCAGACTAAAAAGGGACTGGAAATACATAGAAAGAAAATATGATAAAGGTTAATCTAAAACTTGCAGTATATAGTTTTTGAAAAACTATATACAATATGCTTTTTATTGTAATTAATTTTAAAGTTTAGTGCACTAATTTTTATCTATTTCAAAAATAATGATTTATATAATGGGATGTATAGGTAGAGATTGACAGTGACACTGTACTAACATCTATATCCAAAGATTCCAATACCTTTTTCTTATACAATATATTTTTCTGAGAAAATATTTTCTAAATAAATGAGTAGTAACCTGCTTTTTATATTCCATAAAATATTTCTTGTCAAATAAAGAGAAACCACATCATTCAGTATAATATTTTAAATAATACAAGACTGCATGATCTATTATACAAAAAACAAGCCTTCAAGTGGGATTTTACAGATTTTAAAGTCATTCTATTACACAAGATTGCAATGGTATTAGAAGGGAGAGTTAGAGGGAAACAATAACAGATTAGAGCTAAATGCTATTCTCTTCTGGAAAATTTTTTTTATCAAAAGTTTCAGTTTTTCATGGAAGTAAATAATTATAACTGTAAAACAATGTATATGGTAAAGGGAAAGATATGGATTGTCTAGAGCAAAATTTGGGGATTATCTGACTTGATTCTCAGGAAGATATTTTATAATTGTATAATTTGTGGATAACTGAAAGCAAAGGAAAATAAATATTGTCTACAGACGCAAATATATTCTGCCCAGTTCTCATCTATTTGTAAATTCATCTCACAAGTCTTTTCTCCAGGTAAATTTATACTTACTTGATTTATTTTTTGAGGCAGTTTTAATGTCTGCTCAATTCCCTTAATTAATTAAATAAAAATATGGTTAGGCGTGGTGGCTCATGCCTGTAATCCCAGAATTTCGGGGAGGCCAAGGCAGGAAGATTGCAAGTGCTGGTAGTTAAGTTAACAAAGAGGATGAACTAGGAGTTTAATAAAGCAGCAGTCCCTAACCTTTTGGGCTCCAGGGACCAGTTTTGTGGAAGACGGTTTTTCCATGAACTGGGGGTGGGAGATGGTTTTGGATGATTCAAGCATATAACATTTATTTTGCACTTTATTTTTACTGTTATTGCATTGTAATGTATAGTTAAATAATTATACAACTCACCTTTAAAAGAAAGAGGCACAGAATGAAGTGGTAAATAGAATAATGTGTGGGCCATGCATGGGCTAAAATAAGTGTTGGATTCTGACTTAAAACCTGCCACGTGATGCAGCTATACAATTGAAGTACATCAACTTACTTTCCACTCACTGGTAGGTTTTGATATGAGTCTGCAAGCAATTGACTTATATGGTCTCTGTGCATCAAACCTCACTGTTAATGTTAATATGAATTTGCAACCACCCCCAGTGCTAAGTATCACTGCCTCAACTCCACTTCAGATTATCAAGTATTGTGTTCTTATAAGGAGCATGCAATCTAGATCCCTCACATGTGCAGTTCACAGCAGGTTCACGCTCATCTGATAATCCAATGCCCCAGTAGATCTGACAGAAGGCAGAGCTCAGACAGTAATGACAGCAATGGGGAGTGACTGTAAATACTCAACTGCCGCTCACTTCCTGCCGTGTGGCCCAGTTTCTAACAGGCTACAGACCAGGACCAGTCCATGATCCAGGGGTTGGGTTCCCAGTTCCCTGTAATGAATCACTCTAAGAAGATAGAGGAGAGAAATACTTTAGGTTGGGCTGAAGCTAAGTTATGTGAACAAGACCTCTTGGACAACATGGCCTTGGTTATAGGTCTTCTGGTAGGGTACCAGAAGTTAGTATTTAGAGAAAGGGGTTACCTTGGTGACAGAAGCATTGAGGGTGAGGTTCAGAGTATGGGTCCACAGTGTATGCTCGGAGAAAACAACTAGTCTGTTCTCTCGAGATAAAATGTTCTCATCATTGACACCAATTTTCTATGGCTTAGGATAAATCATCTTAAATATACCCTTTGCTTTTGAAGTAATTAATTCAACAAGTATTTTAACAAATTTTTTGGTTATATATTTGTCCCAATAGACTAGGTTTTCTCAAGCTTGACATTATTGATATTTTGGGCAGGATAAGTCTTTGCTGTGGGAGCAGTCTCATGCATTGTAAAATGTTTGGCAGCATTCCGGGTACTGTTGTCTAGTAACCCACTAGATAGTAGTACCACTGCACCCTGAGTTTTAAGAACCAAAAAATCACCAGATGTTGCTGATTATCCCCTTTCTTGGGATGAGGGACTTCATTGCCCCCAGTAGAGATCCACAACTAGAGAATCTTTAAATCCAGCAATTAAACACCAATCTTATTACCCATCCCACCCACCCTATGAATCTTCCATCTTTATTCTTTATTATAGCTGATGATTTTATTCATTCACCAAGTCTCAAAGATTCAAAACTTTAGAGTCACATAACACTACTTTCTTACTTCTAAGTCATATCCCTCGAGGAGCCCTAGTTTTCTTATATTAGCTCTGGTGCTTGAATGTATTCACCTCTTACCACTTGCAGTAACCACAACTTCAGTTCAATTTTTTTGCCCAGGTTCCTTCAATAGTTTTTGTCCTCATTTTTCTACCTTTCTTCTCTCCTGACTTTAGTTTATCATTCTGCTGATGCCAAACTTACACTCTTAATGATTCAAATTTCATGAAATCATGCAATTTTCAAACAAAAGCAACAATTGTAAAAGCAATTGTAAAACAATTGTAAAAGTAATTAAAGGTAAAGTCTATTGAATGACAATTCCATTTATGGTGAAAAAACTGATAATTCCCACTGAGGGTGAAAAAAAGAAAAATCACTAAGTTAACTTTATGATAAGGCAAGCTATGTTTCTTGCTTACTGCAGTGAGAAAAATCACTACTTTGACAGTGTTAGTAGCTTCTCAAAATGGGAAAGTCCAGGGCAGAGTATTTGCAAGATTTAGTGGGGTGAGTGTTGGTTTGAGATGAACCATCAATGCAAGGATCAGATTGAGCTCAAGCAAAGGTCATAATATAATAATTTATGTTTGGTGGAGCCAGGAGACAAATATTTTTAAGGGATTTATGTAAACATTTGTTGGATGAGTCTTGCTGTCTGAGAAGGTACCATTTATCCAGATAGATACAAACTGTTCAGATAAATTGATTTTTAGGAAGTTTCTGAAGCAAACAAGTTACTTGCAATTCTCTCTGAATAAGAATTTTCTGAACTAATAGACTCAGGCTTATGTGGTGGACCATAAACTGGATGAACCAAAGACGGGTTCGATTCTAAAGTCCAGACTTGTAATATAACAAATGAGACTTGTGACAAGAGAGACAATATAGCCCTTTCCAAATTTTGATTATTATGTGCATACCCTACTTGACTTGCTCCTTCTTCTCCTCCATAAATATATGCTTTCCACCCTCCTAGTCTTGTTACAGGCAAGACTGTTTGGGGGAAAAGGGGAGGGGGCAGAGATTGACTATTGTGTTTCAAAATTTTCTCAGAAGTTTATTCTTCATCATATGACTCATCAAAGCAACTCGTTCTTTGGATGTAGTAATTACTTTTGTACTTTTCAGACGGAAACATGAAGGTAGAAATTGAGATTTTGTTTCTAGGTAACATAAATGTTACATTAAAAATTTGAAATAGAACCCAGGTCAATTTGATTCCATGCCCAAGTTCCTTACAGAATTACACATTCTTGTTTGTTTCTTATCAGAATTTTCTAAAGAGAATGGGTCATCCACTACTCTCTACTCTCAAATCACTTGACCTATTCTAATACTACATCATTTTGATACACTGATAAAGAACTTTAATGTAGCAAAATACCTCCCATGTTCATTATTGGTGATGACCAGTCTTATTATTTTGAATATCACCAGTATATAAGATAGCATCTAATATTTAGGAAGTATGAAATGCATGCTAAATCTTTTGTGTCGGAGGCTAAATGAATGCATACTATGCATCAGAATATTTGACTTTACTTATAACCAAGTAACTAATTTTATCTGTATGTTCGTGTATGTGTGTGTGTGAACTTGTGAGAGAGAGGGAAGACACTATCCAATCTGAGTCACACAAAAATATATTATAGCTATGTGTGCTCCAAAATGAAACAAATTACTTAAAATTAAGAGTTTATGGTATGCCTAACAAGAAAGTTATTAATCTTTGCTAGATAAATTTGACATAAAAATATAATATCAAAAAGCTTTAAAAATGTTATCTTATAGGAGATTAGTTTATGTCCAGAAAATCTCTAGAAGAGGAGACTTAAATGGAGTCATGAGTACAGCACAATAAATAATTCTAATTGTATTTTATTTTGTTAATATGCTAACAGTTTTCACCCTAAAATCTGCACATAATAAGAAGTCAATAAACACCATTGTCATCAGTGGCAGCAGTAGCTAATACAATACTATTATTATTATTGTTTATTTTACTTAAGCAAACAGGACATTACTATTTCATTTTACATTTAACTTAAATTAAGTTATATTTAAGCTAGAATGGGTTTACCTTTTTTTTTTTTCCATCTTCTCTGGGTCAAATACCTTTCTGTATTAGGGTTTTTGATAGACCGAGTCCAAAGAAGAGAGATCAGGCTCTTTTTATTATTCTTTCTCTTGTCTTGTTTCTCCTTCCTCTGTTTTGTGGGCGTTCATATAGAGAAGGGTGATCTTTTAGTATGGTGGAATACAAGGGTGGCCATTGCTGGAGACTAGATCAAATGTAAGCTGACCAGAGTCCTCTTCCTCAATCCAAGTCTATGTTACAAGGGCTAGAATTTTTACAAGGAGTTACTGTGATGTGAAAACCTGAAAGGCTGATTCACAATGGCTAGTTCAAAAAGAACCTGTTGATGTTTGCGGGGCATTGAAAATACTTTGCAGGGATAAAAAGAGAAATATTAAGATGAAACCCAGATGAGGATAAAAAGAATAGGGAGGAATCAGATCAAATATTTTGATAGAAAAACAAAATTACCGACCCAAAGGGTGTGGGAATGACAGGGGTAGAAATCCAAACACAGAAATAGGAGACTTAAAATAAATTGATACAATCAGGGAAAAATAAACTAAATTGTTGAGCCAACTAGAAATAAAGTACTAAAATTGGAGCCATGTGTGTGACAAAGGGGTGGATGACATATGAAGCATTACAGAAATACGACTTACTCCTGAGGATGCAGAACTATTTATAGGATGCAGAGAGAGGGCTCCTATATCAGCAAAACAAAGATAAAAAATGGGGCGAGAGTCTACCACTTCAATGGAGTATTTAGTTGCTCCAGAAATGCAGGGACCAGCTTACTAAAACGTAATCAGTTATTTGGCCTTGGGTCACTGCAGAGAATGATGAAAGGAAGAATGTGCAATGGTCCCTGGACAGAAAGAAAGGAAAGACTGATGGACAATGAAACCACAATTATGTGAAATTTCAACATCTCTTCAAAATTAATTGTTGGGTCTCTGAGGCACAAAGTAGTAAAGACAGGAATGAAGAACAGGGTAATTGACTATTTCCTGAACCAAGATGTTGTGTATTTGGATTCTCCTCTGCCTTGATCTATCCTTATTCAGTCACCAAGATGTCTTTACTAAGTTTTATTGTCTTTGAGATTTAAAATAGACTTATGTCCTAAGGTGAAAGCTAAATTAGTTCTGATGATCTATGAATGAATATAAATAAAAATCATTTTCCTCTGATGATCCAATGGGGAAAACAGATAAGAGTAAATAGTTTTAACAACTTTGGGAAATTTTTATTCCTCTTGAGAAAAGAGACAAATAACATAGAAGACAAAGAATGTTGCAAAGGTAAGTGTCATACCTGGAGTGGCTTCACTAATGCTAAAAATCGATGATGTTGGAAAAACCCAACACACATATGTGTATGTAGTATTTGATAAGAATAGGAGAATAATTTAAAAACTAAGTAGTAAAATACGATGCCAAACAAGAAAAAATATTAAAAATTTAGAGGAAATGGTTAGATCAACACATGGCAATTTTCCAGTTTGTTTTTATCTGGGTCATTACGGTGGAGATCATTAAGGAAAACACACTCCTCAAATACTGAGGGGCAAAAGGAAATTGTATCTTTCAGAACAATACAATCTAAATAAAATGTCCTTTTGTACTTGTAAGACCTATTATTATGCTTGCAAGAATTTGTTATTGAGAGTCATTTTTCATTCTATTTGGCCAGTGATCATAATGGTCTATGTTTCACTTCTCTAGGGGAAACTTGGGGAACATGCCTGTGATAAGCCAGTGAAGAATGAGGTAGAAATCGAATATGAGACTTTGTTTAAAGTCAGAATTTATCTCCAACTGTAAAATGTGAAAATCTTTGAAAAATCATTCTTAAATATTATGCATTATTATAGATTAAATGTATAAAAATACACTGCATAGCTATATATTCCAAAACATATCCCTATACTGACTGTATTATAGAATAGTTATACCCTATTATTGTTATTATTATATCAACCACTCAGCAAATTGCAAACATTTACCAAAGGGACAATGTAATTTGAGGGTCTCTAATCAACTGGTCATTTCAGAATATTATGAGAAAGTCAAAAATTCATCCCATAAACCAGTCATCATATCTTTGCTGAAAACCCCTGAGAATAAACAAAGAACATGGACATGAGGATAAGTCCAAATGAGCATAATGAGAATATATCCCTCAGTGGGACACCACAGTGTGTCACCAGTTGCATTTCATAGATTGCATACATTAGTGTTAGTCTTTACAACTATTTTATAAAGTTTGCCTTTTTCTCGCTTTGAAAATGAGAAAAGTGATATTCAGAGATACTCAAAGCCCAAAGGCAAATATACTTCTCAGAGCACCAAAAAATTGCTCCCCTTGAGTTCAAGGCAATAGTGTTTAAATAAAGAACGTACAAAACATTGTTTGTAAAAAATGTGCTTATTGTGGGAATAATAAAACTCTTCTATGGATACTGCTACTAAATAATTACATTTTTGCATAAATTGTGCCCCTATTATCAACTAGTTCATGACATGATCATATATGTAAATATCCTAAAGCTATAAAAAACTATTCAAACTAATAAATGAATTCAGTAAAGTTGTAAGATACAAAATCAACATACACAAATCAGTTGTGTTTCTATACACAATCTAAATAAAATGTTCTTTTGTACTTGTAAGACCTATTATTATGCTTGCAAGAATTTGTTATTGACAGTCATTTTTCATTCTCTTTGGCCAGTGATCATAATGGTCTATGCTTCAATTCTCTAGGGGAAACTTGATGAACAATCTGAAAGATGAAACTTAACGAACTATCTGAAAGAAGAATTAAGAAAGTAATGCCATTTATAATAGCATAAAAAATAACTAAATACTTGGGAATAAATTTAACCAAGGAAGTAAAATATTTGTACCCTGAAAACTACAAAACATTGAGGAAAGAAATTAAAGAAGACACAAATAAATGGAAAGATATTCTATGTTCATGAATCAAAATATTAAACATTTTCAAAATGTCTGTAAAAATACAGATTCAATGTCTTCCCTAACAAATCCTAATGACATTTTTCACAGAAATAGAAAAAAATTCTACAATTCTTTTGACCCACTCCCCCACTCAACATACAAATAGCCAGAGCAATATTTACCTAGAAATTCAAAGCCAGAGGCATCGGACAACCTGACTTCAAAATATAGTACACAACTATGGTAATCAAAACAGTATGGTACTGGCAGAAAAGAAGACATATAGATCAATGGAACAAAATAGAAAGCTCAGAAATAAATCCATACCTTTACGTTCAGTTGATTTTAGACAAAGGTGTCAAGAACACATAACGGGGAAGGAATGGTCTTTTCAATCAATAGTGCCAAAAAAAAAAATCCCTGAATGCCCACATTCTAGTGAATTCTTATGATTTCATGTTGCTTCAGCTTCCATTATGAATATAAGTTGGACTTTCTCAAGTCAAAAAAAAGTCTCACTTTTGACATTTCCTAGCTCTTCACCTCCTTCTAGTTTCTCAAGAAGGCCAACCCAGATATTTGCCCTAAGTAAGTGCCCTCCTGGTAACTCCCTCTCTGTAGAACAGCTAGATACAAGTAACTTCCCTCAACTCACTGACCCCCAACCCCACATGGACTGCAAAGGTATGCTGCAACGAAGAACTCTCTGTCATAGTATGACTCCAAGGTGCTCATATCTGCTTGCTCTAAACCCAGAAATTAAAACTCCCTGTAAGAAACCTCCTTGGGTAACATCCTCGATCCCAATAAAGACATTAGCCCTTAGGTCTTGCTGTCTGTCTCTGTCTCTCTCTCTCTCTCTTTCTGTCTCTCTCTCTCTCTCTGTCTCTCTGTCTCTTTCTCTCTCTCTCTCTCTGTCTGTCTCTCTCTCTCTCTCTCTCTCTCTCTCTCTCTCTCTCTCTCTCGCTCACTCTTTCTCTCTTGCCTTCTCTTTCTCCCACTTGCTGGTTGGGTTCCATACCTCCTCCAGACTCTTCCTGTCGGCCCTTATAGGCACCCCTCTTTTCTCTGATATCTGTATCTAATAAAACTGCTTCTGTTAACTCATGTTTTGCTGTGTCACTTTCTTGATGTCTCACCTGACCTACATACCTTAACCTAACTTTCCTTCTAGTCAAGCCTCCTTTAAATGTGCCTTTCTTGGCTTATAATCACTTTGCAGAGACCTGAAGACCTAATTAGAAAAAATACCTAACATGCTCAGAAGAATGAAATCGCATTTTATCTCATACCATATACAGAAATTAACTCAAAATGCATTAATGACTTAAATGTAAGTTGTGAAATTGTAAAATTACTAGAAGAAAACCTGGGGAAAAATACTATGGTTTTGGTCTTGGCAAAAATTTCTGAGATATGATTCCAAAACCACAGGCAACAAGACAAGAATAAACAAATGGATTTAGATCAGACTAAAAAGGTCTTCATAACAAAGAAAAAAGAAATCAACAGAGTATAGAGACAACTATGGTGAGGGAAATATATATATTTCTACACCACATCTTTGATAAGATGATGACATGCAAAATGTATAAGAAATTCAAACAACTCAATAGCAGGAAAATAAATAACTGATTTTTTATTTTTTTATTTTTTTTGAGTTGGAGTCTCACTCTGTCGCCCAGACTGGAGTGCAGTGGCCACTCCCGGCCACCACAGCCTCGACCTGCTGGGCTCCGGCGATCCTTCTGCCTCAGTCTTCCAAGTAGCCAGAATTAAAGGCATGCGCTACCATGCCCGGTTGATTTTTTGATTTATTGTAGAGATGAGGTCTCCCTGCCCAGGCGGGTCTCGAACCTGCGGGCTCAGGCAGTCCACTCACCTCAGCCTCCCAAAGGCATGGGATTACAGGCTGAGCCACCGAGCCCGGCTAATAACTGATTTTTTAAAATGCTTGGTCTGAATAGACATTCTTCAAAATATGGCATAACAATGACCGAAAGATATGTTCAAAAGTGCTCAACATTAGTAATCATCCACAATGAGTTATTACCTCAGATCTGTCAGCACGGCTGTTATGAAAAGGACGAAAGATAGCAAATCTTGTCAAAGACATGGAGAAAGGAAATTCTTGCACACTATTGGTGAAAATGCAAATTAGTATAGTCATTATGAAAAACAGTATGGGAGTTCCTCAAAAAATTAAAAATCGAACTATTATATAATCAAATAATCCCAATATTGGTTATATATTGAAAATAAATGAAGTCAATATGTGTAAGAAAACAGCCTGCATCATGGCAGGAGTGACATTATCTTGAAGCAAAACCACCATGATGACTGATGTTTGCTTCTTGCATCCCAAGGTGCTCTGCAGCGAGGTCTTTTAATAGTGCCCATAAGTAGATAATCTCTCAAAAAGAAAAAAAAACAAAAACAAAAACAATGCCTGTGGCATAGATAACCCCTCATAACTTCCACAGAGGTCATAAGTTACACAAGAAAGTCTGAGTGGTGACCAGCCTGTGTTTTATCCTAAAAACTAACTACATAAAGAATATTTCTGGAGGGCGAGAGTGGGTATCCAGCATCTCACAGTAACCCAAGCTATTGCTTCTGTTTGTTAATCTCTGTGAATTGTTTCTTTCTGAGAAATTGGATTTGTTATCCTCTTTCTTTAGCTATTTCACTCCCTTGACTGTTGGGGGGTAGATTTGCATATACTGTTCACCTGAGAACAGTATGTCAAAGAAATATCTACACTCTCATGCCTTTTTGTTTTGTTTTTTACATTGTTAATCACAATAGCCAAGATATGAAGTAAACATAAATGTCCATGGACAGATGAATGGATAAAGAAAATGTGGTATATATAAACAATGGAATACTACTCAGAATCCTTTACAAAGAAGGAAATTCTGTTGTTTGTGACAATGTGAACAAACTTGGAAAACGTTATGCAAGGTGAAATGTAATAAGCCAGGCATAAAAAAACAAAACTACATGATCTTATTTGTATGTGGAATCTGAAATAGTCAAACTCATAGAGGCTGAAAGTAGAATGCTAGTTGCAAGGGCTGGGGTGGATAAATGCAGAAATGGGAAGAGGTTAGTCAAAAGATACAAAGTTTCAGTTAGGGTGAATAAATTCTGGAGATCTATTATATAGCACGGTGACTATGGTTAGCAATAATATCCTTTATTATGTACTTGGGAAAAAGTATAACTCAAATATTCTCACCACACATGCAGAAAGTGATAAGGATATGAGGTGATGAATATGATAATTAGCCTGATAATTATTTCACAATATATACATATGTCAAAGCATTACATATCACACTATAAATATATGCTATTTTTGTCAATTGTACCTCAATAATCCTGGAATGCTTTTTAAAAAAGTAAAGCTATTTATGAATAAAATGAAAAATAGTTCCAAAAAACTAGTTTTCTGTGATGAGAAAACTAAAGTGGTTGTTTCCCACCTGAACTCAGTTTCAACTTTTCAATAGATAATCTAGGTAGTTCTCATCTTTACATCACTGTGGTGCCAGGAAAAGTTTATTATTATGGGAAAATGTCAGATGCTTGATGAAATTAATGTATGAGATACAATTTCCAGCCTCCTTCCTTCTCTCTATCATTACTCCCAGGATTCATTCTTTCATGAAAGTTGGGTTGTTTTCCTTGTTTTAAAAAACTAATTAGACATCAATATGAAAAAAAAGAAATGTAATTTTCATGTTCTAATAAACACCACAACAAAAAAAAAAGTTGTACACAACAATTTCTTCAGGATTGCAACTCCATTTTGTTGCTTAAATTTATTCTAAAGTTTTGAGTTAATTCCCTGAACCTTCAGACTGAAAACCATATATATTGCAATACTTGCTCTGCCTCATTAAATACACTGTTGTCTGTATCTCATCAGGGAGGGGGCTGCCCTTCGGTGACGGGTGATGTAATCCTTGGTGTACATTGCATATGTCTGTGGAAGGTTTTGGCAATCTCAGTCATGAACGGCTTTAACATATCAGATAAAGTATGTGAACCAGTAGTCGGGGATTGCTGGAAAAGTCTCTGTAGCTAGCAAATATTTTAATGATGCATGTGGTAAAGTTGGAGCCAGCAAGCCTTTTATCTACCCTCCATACCCCAAAGTAACAATGATAGATAAGCCCTTTATTTTTCTTGAACTAAAACACAGAATACAAGAACATATCCACTAAATAAGGGGCTCATTTTACATAGATGCTGAAAGGAAAAAGTCATAAAGCCAATTTGGGATATAACCACATTTTTAACATTACTTAAAATGGACCAGGGCACATGAATGTTACAGCAACGAACAAAACCGTATATATTCCATGCTGACTGTTAGATCTTGCACTTTTACCAAAAGCTTAAAAGATTAATTTGCTTACTTCACAGCTTGCACAGCTGCTTTTCATGAATAATTGGGCTACATAAAAAAATCAAGTATTGGCTATTCAGAATATTTATATATAACCAAAATGAAAGATTTCTGACTGTAATGCAGGCTACATGGGGTGTTTTCTGAGGAATCACATAATCTATTCAATGTCCATTTTCTCCACCACAGATGAGGTCTCCTACCTTTACAGGTTACCACTTGTTTCTGACATGATGTTCAATCAACAGAAGAACAAACACAACATTCCAATTTTATGTAAAAAAATATTTAAGTTCTGTTGTTTAGAAATTACTCTGTGCATGGTTAAGCAGAAAAATAACTGCTACAATAGTGACATCTCTCTTATGAAAACAGAACAAACTGACTGCATTTCAGTGAAGCCAGTGACTGATTTTGGGCATATGTGCACTATCATTTTAGCCTTTTATTTATAGTATCTAAAAGAGAAAAGACCAACTGCATCTACTATACTCACGAGGAAAAGCTAAAAAATGCCATTTACCTAATTCCTTTCATCCAGCAAGTAAAGAAACATGAGTTAAATAACATAACAACAAAGGAAGTAGGAACATTTTTTTTTTTTGATTGCTATAGCAGATGTGGAAGTTTTTGCCACTTCTTTTAAACATGTATGCAGGGTTTTCCCTTCTCCCCTCTTAGTTATCATTTCTGATAGAAACATAATTAGCTTCATGATCTAGCATGAAGATCTTTCTATATTCTCAAGTTTCTGTATAATCAGAATGTATCCATTATCATTGTTGTCATCACCTTCATAGATACACACACAAGAAAAGCAACAAAAATTAGAGTCAACATCAAGTTGAAAAGAGAAATAAAATTCTCAAATGTCCCCAACAAATACTATCTCTCTGGAACCCGATTTAATAAATGACTGTTTGGATTAAGATTGTGATCTCTGGAGTTCAAATCTTTGGGTTCAAATTCTAGCACAGCCTTTTGATAGCTATGTGACATTAGTCACCTTGCCTCATTCCTTTATCTTAAAAACTGAAATACTACTAGCAACTAGTAATCAGATTATTGGAACATGTAAGTGTGGCTTTTAGCAAGAGCTCAAGAAATGTTGACTACTTTCATTATTAATTATATATGTATAATATATATATATTATACATAAATATATGTTTAACCCGTAACCTGCTATGCCTAGTTGTTTGATACCAACTTTCTTCATTCTAGTTCTAAACAAATAAGATTGGGGGATGGGGAGGTAGGATTGACAGTAGTCTTTTTCTGCCTGCGGAAGGGGGGCACACCTTATTGATAAGGGTAGCTGCATGGTGAATTTTTGTATACCTTGCCCTGAATTGTGCCCCACAATTTTAAATAAAAATTAAAGGAGGGGGAAAAAACAAATAAGATTAGATTCAAACAAAAAACAATGGTAAATCTTTATATCAAAAGTCAGTTGTGACCATTACATCATAAAGAAACAATTTACCAAATATTTGGCATTGCTGATGTGACATCTCTAGAGAATTAGGTCCCAAACTTTGAACACTTTCACACTTTCTGCTGGACACTTTTTAAAAGTTGTAGATTATAGTCTGTAAAATTTCTGATCAGGTAGCTTTCAAATGAAGCACTTAAACCTGCATATTTTAAAGGCTACAGGTGAATCTTATTTGAGAGGTTAGTCTCAAAATAAATTAACCAGTTTGTTTTCAATGTGTTTCATAACTGAATATGCTTTTTTAAAAAAAGAAAAAGCACAAAGGCAACAAGTGCATTTTTTAGGAATGTAGATTATTTAACATAATAATCTATTTTAAAAGTAAATTTAAGATTCTGTTTGATGCTTTAGGTTTTATCAGACTCCTTCACTTCTAAGATTGGCGAACCTATTAGCTTGTGTGCAAAACATCAAAGGACCTCATGTACTCAGTGCAAGCAAATAGAATGATCAAATGTTTATTTGATTTGCCATATAGCTTCCCCCAAAATTACAAAAGAAAAGCTATTTTTCTTTCTACCAAGGTTTGAGGCAATAACTGTAAAATAAATTCTAACTTTGATTTTGCTTTTAAATCATGCTAAGTAAAGCTATTTTTCTCCCATGAAAATAAAATGCATTTAAATACAAAAATCTATAGCTTCCTTCGTGGATAATATTTATCCTTATTTTTTAAGAAAAGGTTAGCTTCAAGATATTCCATAGTTGTTAGTAATCAGTTGCTGACTTATACTTAACAGTGCATTTTTTCGAGGTGTATAGTTGCAAAAGAGTCAGAATAAGTATTTCATGCTCATGACACTATTTCTAGATACTTAACAAAAATTAAATATTGCAGCCAGGCTTGGTGGCTCATCCTATAATCCCGCACCTTTGGGAGGCTGAGGTGAGTGGATTGCCTGAGCAACTTGGAGAGACCTTATCTCTACAATAAATCAAAAATTAGCTGAGCGTGGTAGTACGTGCCTGTAGTTTCAGCTACTTGGGGAAGGCTGAGGCGGAAGGATCGCCAGAGCCCAGCAGGTCGAGGCTGTGGTGGCCGGGAGCAGCCACTGCACTCCAGTCTGGGTGACAGAGTGAGATTCCAACTCAAAAAAAAAAAAAAAAAAAAATTAAATATTGCAGGAATTCCTTTACCACCATAAAACTATTTGTTAAATTAATATTCATTTTTAGCTCAGTTAAATGTTTGTTCTACTTCCATTTGAAGAAATCATTAAGTTGTTGCTGGATGTAATTCTAACTGGACAGATAAGAGATCAGACAATTAGCCTTGCAAACCATCCTAGAAAAAGTGCTACACATCTCACCGCTGAATATCATTACAGTCACCTTCGAAGTACTCCCTTTGGGAAGCTATGCACTGATGCCAGCACCGAGTCCACTTGTCAAAGCAATTTTGGAATTCTTCTTCTGGAATGGCCATTAGAGCAGTTGTCGTTATTTCATTATTTGCTGGGTCTGACTATTAAGTTCTCAAACTTGCCACTGTGTGCTTACGTTGTCAGCCCCTGTACAAATAATTATATTGAAACATCTTTTCTGCTCACCTGATCTGCTCCCCAGTGACTTTTTTCTTTATCTGAAGATATAGGAAATATTGAAAGGAAGACATTTGATGACATTCAGGGGGCCAGATCAAGTGTGCAGGGAGAGTGTTTCAATATAGTTATTTGTACAGTGCTGTCAGCATAAGCATACAATGGTAAGTTTGCAAAATTAATTGTCAGATATCAACACATAACAATGACAGCTCTAATGGCCATTCCAGAAAAAGTATTCCAAAATTGCTTTGATGGGTGGACTAGACGCTGGTGTCATGCATAACTTCCCAAGGGGAGTACTTCAAAGGTGACTGTAGTGATATTCAGTAATGTGATATGTAGCACTTTTTCTAGAATGAAATCTTGAACTTAATTGTCGGACTGCATAAGTGAACACAACATGGAATGTACTAGAGTGAAGCAATGATGAATGTCCTCAAACTCTGCCCGGATCAGGGGTCAGGAAAGGTCACAGATAAGGAATTAATTAAAGTTATTCTTTAACAGTAATTAGGAATTTGCAAGATGGATTTGAGGAATGGAGAGGTCAAAGGGTACAGATGTTTTAAGTAGAGGTAAAAGAGGAAAAAAAATAACTTTAAAGATAACCGAAGAATATAAAAAGGAAAAAATTAGCAAACTGAAACAAAATGGATCACTTATAATAGGGAATAAATCATGAAAGATAAAACTAAAGATGATTTAGAAAGAAATGGAATCAGCTTGAAGAGAATGAGTTTTATCTGGAAAAGTCACTTAGGGGCATGAGAAACGACACTAAGTGATTCTGCTAAACTATTATAATTGATAAGTAAATCTGGAATTTTTTCTGGTTGGGTCATATGTTTTATATGCAATTTGATGGATTTTCTCTTAAAGACAACAAACAGCTGAAAAACCCTATGGAAGAAAAAATTCCATTTACATAGTAACAAAAATATAGACTACTTGTGGAATACATGAAAAAATTATACAAATACAAAAAAAACCTTGTATAAATGAGAGGCTATTGTTTTCAGATAGGAAGACTCATTAGTATGAAGCTGTCAGTTTTTTTCTAAAATAATCTATAGGGTTAATATGCTTTTATAAAAACATTTTCATGATTTTATTTGTTTTGAACTATACTATGTGATTCTAAAGTAATTTTTGAAAAAATAAATATCTTCTGGAAAATTCAGAAACTTTCAAAATTGTATAGAAAATAGTCCTAAAAGATGCCACAGTATCTTATATAGCTATGAGCCTATTACACAGCTATAATAATTAAAACTTCCTGGTAGAGACATTATGAAACATAATATAGAATTCAAAATGATGTAACACATTTGACGTTGCATGTCAGTGGAAAAATGAAAGAGGACTCAAATAAACAGCAACTAGCCAGATATGGTAGGAACCATATCCCTTCCCCATTTTACTACTCCAAAATAAATTATGATTTGATCAAAGTTTCAACTATTAAAAAATTGTACGATAAAAACATCCAAAGGCTATTCAAAGTGTAATGCAAAATGTAGAAAATATAAAAGTAATTTTTTTAAAATTTAAATACAGAAAAACATCTCCACAGTGTGTAAAAACAGAACCTAGAAAGCAAATCATCTGACAAATTGATTAGGGAATATTTGCAAATAACATCATAATAAACTGATTTCCTATAGGAAATGATGATTTGATGAGACAATTATCGTCAAATCAACTGAAAAATAAACAAAAGACCAGGATATGTTTTGGTAAAGGAAAAGCAAATGTCTTTAAAACACATGGAAAGACACTTACTTTCACTCATTATAATTGCAAATTTTAACTATGATGAAAAACTATATTTTCACCTATCAAGTTCAAAAATTATACCTGACAATATACCATTCTGCCAAATTTATAAAGAAACAGGCAGGCTGAATCTAAATTGTTATAACTTTTAGGGAGTTTTGCCATACCTGTTAAATTAAAAAGTGCACAAATTTGTTCCAAAATTTGCTTTTCATAATTTATCTTATAGATTTTCTCTGCTATGAGTTCAATATACACAAAGATAAGCATTGCATCATTGTAAGAGTCAGCAACTACAAGCAAATTAATGTCTTTCAATAAAAGTTTGTTTAAAAATATCATCCATGGCCGGGCTCAGTGGCTCAGCCTGTAATCCCAGCCCTTTGGGAGGCTGAGGCAATTGGATTGCCTGAACCCACAGGTTCGAGACCCGCCTGGGCAACTTGGCAAGACCTCATTTCTACAATAAATAAAAAATTAGCCAGGCATGGTAGTGCATGCCTGTAGCTCCAGTGACTTGGAAGGCTGAGGCGGGAGAATTGCCAGAGCCCAGCAGGGCGACGCTGGGATGGCCGTGAGCATGCCACTGTACTCCAGCCTGGGGGACAGAGTGAGACACCAACTCAAAAAAAAAAAAAAAAATTGTCCAGTCATATAGTGGAATAATATGCAACTCTTGAGAGTGATGCCATTTTTTTGTGTATGATTGTAAAGCATGATCTCCATTATGCAATAAGCAAAATGCATAAATACATACATAGATGCACACATATACATATAGTTAAGCATATTTAAACACATATGCATACACATATTACCATTTATATTCTTAGACTAGCTCTCCAAAGATACAAGAACAAAGTTTTATATATATATGGTACTGCCCTACCCAACAAATCAAGGTTAATATTGACACTGATAAGTCATATGATAAATAAATTCCTTTGCTATATGATGAGAATTGCACATTATATTTGTGGTCTTACTGTCAAAAATCAATAACACCAAATAATCACAAGAAAAAAAAATCAAATTCAGATTGTGTACCTTCTACAAAAGACCTGGCCAATGCTTTGCGAAACTTTCAAGATTATAACAACAAGGAAAGTCTGAGAAACTATCACAGCCAAGAAGGAGTCTAAGGAGACACAGTGACTAAATGCTATGTGGTATCCTAGAAGGACTTCTGGAACAGAAAAAGGAAACAGGTTAAACTAAGGAATCTGAATAAAGTACAAATTTTACTAAATAATAATGTGTCAACATTGGCTAGCTAATTGTTATAAACACACCATACAAATGTAAGCTATCATTTGTAGGAGAAACTAAATATGAAATATGCAGGAACTCTCTGCACTAGTGTTACAATTATTTTGTAATTCTAGAGCTATTCAAAAATGTAAACTTTATTTTAAAAAAAATAATGTTTTGTGGTGTGACAATTGTATGTATCAACCCAGCTATGTTATAAGGTCTATTGTGTGTTTAAATGCCAGTTTAGAGGTAGCTATGATTTTTTTTAGATGAGATTAACACTGAAACTGGTAGATTTTTTACTTAAGTAAATTACTCTCCATATTGTGTGTGGGACTTTCCTAATCACTTGAAGGCCTTAATTGAAAAGACTGAGGTCCCCACAAGGGAAAGGAATTCTGCTTCCAGACTACCTTTGATTATATGTGGAGTTGCAACATCAATTCTGGCTGGAATTTCCAGTCTCCTGGCCAGCCCAGCTGATTTCATCTTTGCCAGTCCTGGCAATGGCATAAGTCAATTCCTTAAAATAAATTTATCCATCTATTGGTTGATTAATCAATAGTTAGGCAGACAGACACATGCCCTGTGTCTCTAGAAAACCCTGACTAATACATATGGGTAGGAGACTATACTAGAGAAAAGGACAAATAGAATGAGATACTTTTAAAAACATATCCCTTTATTTTCAATTTGTAATAACCAGTGGCATCACTATTCAAAAAATAAATTCATGAGGAAAAAGGGGGGGAAACTGTTTCTCCATGTGGGATTAGGTCACTGATACTTAAAATTATTCATATAAATTATCTACTTCGATTCCCACAGTAATTAATTTAGGTCTATAGAGTTAATATTATCATTTACATTTTACTGAATTAAAACATGGAGCAAGCAGCCCAAGGTCTCACAGGGAGAAATAACAACCAGAACCAGAACTAGGAGTTTTCTGAAACCCAATGCAATGTTAGCTACACTGCAAGAAACTCCCTAATGAGTCCAGGGCAAGTCATAAAAGGACTATCCACATTTATTTCAGTGGTCTAGGCAAATCAAGAGATAAATAGAGCAAGGGTGAAAGTGAAATTGAAGGCATTTAATCAGATGCTTAGGCATTCACTATTAACTTTTTCCTCAAAGACTCAGGACATTAGAATATCTGAGCTAAATTTTTGCTTTTGAAATTTACATATATATTTATTATTTTGAGATCTTCCACTTCTCCTTTCCAGTTGCCACCGGCTTTCACATCACCAAAATAAAGTAAATAGGAGGCTGGCACACCCAAAGCAGTTAAGCACAATCTCTGGGGAGTGAGATGCAGGCATCAGTATTTTTTGAAGTTCCTGTATTGTTCCAATGTGCAGAGAAGTTTAAAAACCATGATTCTACATCTTGTTCTTGGTAAACTGGTGTTCTGCCCATCACAGGGGCACCAAAAGGCAAATAATCACCCCACAGAGTTAGGGGACATTTAGTTTAAATTGCATGTGTATCAGTCAAGATATTTTCAGTTTTAAAGTAACAGAAAACCCAACTCAGACCAGTTCACATGATAAAAACATGTATAATCTTGTTTAAAAAAAGTTCAATGGCAGTATCCTTTTGTCTCTATACACTACCACTAATGACGTCACTACTGGTGGTTCTAAAAAGCTTTCCATAATAAATGTTAAAGATAGTTCATTAAAAGATCAGGGGCAGTCCTGTGATCCTTCTTGTCCATCAAGAGACTTTATTCTTATTCAGGTACTATGGGACACAGAAGAAAGGAGTTATAAAGTCCAGGCGCTGCAGGGCTCGGGTGGCTCAGCCTGTAATCCCGCGCCTTGGGAGGCCGAGGTGAGTGAATTGCCTGAGCCCGCGGGTTCGAGACCCGCCTGGGCAGCGAGACTTCACCTCTACAATAAATCAAAAAATCAGTCGGGCGTGGTAGTGCATGCCTGTAGTTCCGGCTACTCGGAAGGCTGAGGCAGAAGGATCGCCAGAGCCCAGCAGGTCGAGGCTGCGGTGGCCAGGAGCAGCCACTGCACTCCAGTCTGGGCAACAGAGTGAGACTCCAACTCAAAAAAAATAAAGAAAGTCCAGAAGCAAGGTAAGGTCTGCTGATGTGTCCAGATCAGATTCACATTCCTACTAGAAAGGATTTGCACGATCCTCATGGAAGACACCAGTTTATAGGTTGTGCCTTTTCGAACGGGCACATCAATTTAGACATCAAAAGTGTATGTCCACACATAAAGAAATATCCAAGCAATTTTCCCAAAAAATAGGACAGATTTTTGAATTGTTTTATTATACTAGAGAATGTCAGAGTCATTGGATGGAGACCTAAGAAAAATGAAATGTAATAATAATTTAGAAACAATATTGATTATTGTGGCTTTGGGTTTCCAAAGGATGTATAACAATTCATATTCCAGAGGAAATAAATATGCTACTAATCTCTCCTTACTTCCAAAGACTATTAAAGAAGAATAAGGACCAGCTGGAAATTTCAAATCCTCTGCCAGTTATTCTATTCAACTAAAGGTAAGATTTGGACAGGGAAATATTTATCATAAAGTTAAAAAAAGTTGAACTTCAGGGCCACTCGCTTGCATGGGTCTCTCTAAGATCTTTGAAAGAGAGTTATAATAGTGTGTTTGCATGTTTCTACTGTTGCAAAATTTGCATGTTTATTTATTATGTTGAAAAACAGATTAAATTGAAAATGTATTTATTATATTGCAAAATTTGCAAAAGGGATAGTTCTTAGATTATCTTTCTTAAAAAGGGCCCATAAAATCATATAAGTTTTAAGCTCCATAAAGCCTGCATTCACCTCCAAGTTCGAGAAAGTGATCCATGGCTTTTCAGAGTTTTTAAATGAATCTTGGATATGCAAGGGAGGCTTGAGGTTGTGGATGGTACAAAGCTAAGCTGATCAGCATAAGACTTGAGAATTGTGTTTCCTGTGAAATCCAAAAGTAGATTACTTGGAGAAAAGGTGTAAAGTATTTAGAGGGAGAAAGGAACAGGTCAAATGGTTATGTACAATCCTTCAAACATCTCAAATCTTGAGTAAAATCTGCAAGACGTTAAAATGCCATGCCTAGGGAGTTTTTGCAGTGAGAATTCACAGACGAGGGTTGATTTTTTACTGATGAGGAGAAGAGAACAATTATAAGATCTAAGTGTGGCTATCATGTTCCTTCATAACCAGAAATCTTTTTCAGAAATGACCATACGAATATATTTCTGTGGAATGTGGGATGTAAAAAAACATTATAAAACACTGTCGTTAGCTAAACTGTGGGTCACAGGGATTCACAGAGTCAACTGAATCAGAGTCAACTGAGTTGTCAGCAGCAGGTTTGATCAAAATCCCGAAAGTCCAAACACCATAATGAAGCATTTTGGAATCCTGAAAGATTCAAATTCCAAAAAATATAATTTTGGTAAAAATAATTTTAAAATGCTTAAAGATACCTATTTACATTTTTAAAGTGTATTTATTTGAGAAACATGTAAAAACATGACCAGTCACTTCATGGGCCACTCTGCACAATAAAAACAGGCAATAATAACATGCACATGCTTGCAAGAATAAACATTCAGGTATACTGATGGCACACAAGTATAATAGTTGAGTAGATAAATCATATTTTTAAATAAATAAGTTAAAAAGCAAAATGCATAAGCCCATATTATCATGATTGGCAATTGTGTGCACCCAACTTTATATTTTGAAGTCATGCATGACAATGAGTAACTCCTTTTTTTTTTTTCTTTTAGGACATGACTCTCTTGGAGGATATGTTCAAAGCAGCTCTTTTTGAAATTTCTCTGTGATTCCATATATACCAATA
>NW_007251778.1:151626-153253 GCF_000164805.1 Carlito syrichta
CGAGACCTGCCTGGGCAACTTGGTGAGACCTCATCTCTACAATAAATCAAAAAGTTAGCCAGACATGGTAGCGCGTGCCTGTAGTTCCAGCTACTTGGAAGGCTGAGGCAGAAGGATAGCTGGAGGCCAGCAGGTCGAGGCTGCAGTGGCCAGGAGTGGCCACTGCATTCCAGTCTGGGTGACTGAGTGAGACTCCAACTCAAAACAATAACAATAACAACAACAAAACAACTAAAGTTCTTGTTGCTGACATATACATGGTCAATCCACTTATCTGAATTTTCTTCCAAATGCATTCTGCAGAATGAAAAAAGAAAAAGAAAAGAAATTTTATTTGTAAATCTTGAAATTCACTTTAGAAGCCTTGACCACACCTAATTTCCAATATGCCTTTATGGTTTGGGCATACTAAATCTTCATATAGGGGTTTATAAAGTGCTTCACTTTTTCCAGCCATTAACATATAAACAAGCAAAGAAGTTTTAGAATTTTCAGATCTAACAGGAGCAGGAATTCTATAAAATTTTTTTTTAAGTGAGAACAGTTTTGAAAGTGTCACTCATTAGCCAAAGTGAAGCATGACTTTTTTTTTTTTTTACATTAGATTTAGTGGCAAATATAAAAATCTATCTTTTTCAACAGTCAAATCCTAACCAAGAATAGTTCATCATTTAATGTGTCTTGCAACACTGGATAACCTCAATATCAGCAAGTGTCTTTGATTCAGAAAGTTGCTGAGCTTTTTGAATTTTTTTAATTCTCTGACCAAGGGCATTTTTTGAAGGCAAGCTTGGTGCTACATGTGAAGAGTGAGAAGTTGTACATGATTGAATAATATGACAGGAAGGAGTTCTTGTAGTTTTTGATTGAGTTTTTACTTCTTCTATTATCTTTGAAACACTCCAGATATTGAGGACAGATCTTTCCTGCCTAGTTCACTCAGAGTCACATATTAATCTTCTCTGGAGACACCCTCACAGATACCCCAAATAATACTTTACCAGGTTTCTAGATATTTATAAATCCAATTAAATTACTACCTACAATCAAATCTACACGTCAATCTTGTGACAACTTGGCACACATGCACATTTCCTTAAGCCATACTTAATTTCCAAATAAAAACAATATCAAAGTAATAGTTTTACCTAACATAACACAATTCACATGATGAAACTAGTCTGTGTGCAACCAAAAATACACTAATATTTTCCTTAGAATTTAGCTTTCAAGATTTCTTTTTTTTTTTTTTTTTTCATTAATCAGTAGTTTTTATTATGGTTTTGTGGGGTACAGTTAAGGGTAGGTGTACAATGACGTTTCATTCAGGCACCGTGTAGATAAGAAGTGTTTTCCCATCCCCCAACAGATATTTGCTACTGTTAATCCCATCCCCCTCCCCCCCATAGTTTCCCAGTACCATCCGTCATTTTCTCATAGTATTGCATTGGATGTTCAAGGTTCATTATATGAGTGAGAACATGTGATATTTGGATTTTTGTTTTTGTGAGAGGTCACTCAGTATTATAGACTCTAGTTCCATCCAGGTTGCAGCGAAATTCATGATTTTGTTCTTTATTTATGGCTGTGTAGTATTCCATCGTGTATATGTACCACATTTTTTTAA
>NW_007251779.1:0-1196 GCF_000164805.1 Carlito syrichta
TAGTTACTTTGTTTAGGCGAATTATTATGTGTCTGGGAGTTGGTCTTCTCGTTTGTGTCTTGCAGGGGTTCTCTGAATCTCTTGTGTTGAATTTTTTCATCCTTAATGAGATGAGGGAAGTTTTCTTGAATGATTTCATGAAATGTTTGTTCCAGTGTGGCTTCGGTTTCTCTTTCTGCCTCAGGAAGCCCAATTATTCTTAGGTTTGGTCTCTTGAAGTGATCATTCATCTCTTGCAGGTTTTGTTCTGTCTTTTTGAGCTTCTTTTCTATGCTTTTGACAGTTTGGGTTAGTTCTGTGTTTTGGTCTTCAAGCTCTGAGATTCTTTCTTCGGCTTGGCTGATTCTGCTTTCCATGCTTATTAGTCTGTTGTTCATTTCCATCACAGTATTCTTTACTGTTGTCATTTCTGACAACAACTCCTTCCTATTTTCCTCTTGTCTCTCCTCAATTTTTTTAATTCTCTCCATTAATGTCTTGATGTCTGGGTTTGTTGCATGTAGCCAGTCATTCTGGGGACTCTTCATTGTCTGTGTTCCAGAATCTGTTTTCTCATTGTCTGATCTCCCAGGGGTCTGTGTAAGACCTATATTCTTCTTTTGGTTTTTCTTCATTTGTGCGGTTTTTCCCCCTCCTTACTTTTTCCTTCCCTCCACGTCACCGTCTTCTTTAATTCTGTTATTCAGGGGTAAAGGGATTGGTTTTACTTCTGTTTGTTCAATCTCCTATTCTTTATGTATGTCCTCTTACTTTGTTCAATTCTGAAGTTGCACTGTAGGTTGGAGGTGGTCCTTTTTGCAGTTTTGAGATGTACTTAAGGGGAGAGCTGTGATTCAAAATCTGTCTGCAGGTCCTGGTATTCGCTGACAGGCGTGTGGATAATGTGGAACCCACTTCCCACTGCCCTGGAATCTTTCCAGGGCAGTGGGGCTGTAGGTTTACTCCCTGAAATAAAATGTGGTTAGCAGAGGGGAGAGAATGGAGCAGATAGTGGGTTGAAAAGGGGAGTGGAGAGATAGAGGAGTAAAGGGGGAAACAAACGAGTGTGCCAACAAATAGAGAGAGAGGCCTATACTGAAACAGATAAAAACAATAGACCACAGCTACAGTCGAACCAACTCTCATACAAACAAAAATAAAACATATAGTGATGCTAACATACCAGCTATCCAACCACCTTATTAGTGTGCTGTTCG
>NW_007251779.1:1346-74419 GCF_000164805.1 Carlito syrichta
GGAGCTCTGGTGGGGGGAGGGGCTGCGGCAGCAGCGGGAGAGGGTGATGCAGTAAAAATGTCCAGTCCTTGCGATGTTCCAGTGATAGCGATGGCCGAGCTCTGTCTGAGGAGCAGGCTGCAATGCTGGGGTCCCCAGCCTCCCGGGGGCGAGAGTCAGAGACCCACTGCAGATCTCCCTTGCAGAGGGCTTCAGACACCGGGTTGCCAGGTCGCCATCTTGCCGCCGGATCCACCGAATGCACTTGTTAAGGTGCCAGCTTGCAAACCTCTCTGCCCAACCCAGATGCAATATGCTCCCACTGTTGTAGGAAGGTAATTGCATGTGGGTGAATTCGCTTTTTAATTTTTTTCCCCTAAATAACATATAGATTTTTTAAAATACAATTTTTTTCTTTAACTTAAACACAGGAAAACTTTAAGAAACAGGAATCAGTCTATAATTAGGCAGGTCTGTTCTGACTGCTTGAAAAGTCATATCAAAAGTGGCCCTTCTGCAATACACCTGTTACCTGTGTTTCAACTCATGTTCATTGCACTTTTTGAAAAGGTAAACATGTTAAAGTAGAACTAAAATAGTTAAGTATATCAGAACAAGATTTTAATCACTCATACTTAAATCTGATACTAACATGAATAAATTTTTTGAAAATAATGCAACAGAAAAAATAATTATATTTATTATCAATACTTTATTAATATTGTTATGACTAAAATGCCATTTTCTGCCTATTAATTTTTACATTCCTCCCTTCAAAATGAGTTTGAGGCCTGAGTTTGAGGCCATCACCATAAAAGTACATATTTACAATAAATAAAATCTGAGCAGAGTAAGAGGAGAGAGCAGAGACTGTTATGTTACTAGAACTCAGGCTCATGTATGGATATAGTGCTAACTTCACAGATCAAGGCAGATATCCTGGTGTAATGAGATGCCTTATAAAGGGAGTCTTATAATAGCTTCACTTTTTTGGCTAATCATAAAATAAGGACAGAATGGCTTATTGCAGCTTGTAAAATTCATCTTAGCAAATATCACCAACATGTACACAGACCTGCTGAATCATCATCAAAATTCACAGACAACACTCCACAGAGTAAAATCATAAAACACAATGGGGGAGGGGTGACACCTTTGGACATGAAGCCATGCCCTTTTAATCAATTACCCTTTCCTAAAAGAAAGAGGGAAAGAGAGAGTCCCACACTAACTGGATTTGTGACCTAGGAAACATCCCTTGGTCTTCCAGCAGTCACATTTCTCATCAAAAATAAAAGAGCTGGGGCTGTGTGTGGTGGCTCATGCCTGTATTTCTAGCACTTAGGGAGGTGGAAACGAGAGGACTGCTTGAGCCCAGGAGTTTGAGATCAGCCTGAGCAACATAGCAAGACCCTTTCTCCACAAAAAAATTTTTAAAACTAGCTGGGTGTGGTGGCATACACCTATAGTCCCAGCTACTGGAGGGGCATGGGAGGGCTGAGGTGAAAAGATCACCAGGAGGTCAAAGTTGTGGTGAACTGAAAGCATGCCGCTGTACTCTAGTCTGGGTGACAGAGTGAGACTCTGATTCAAAAAAATAAATAAAACAAAATAGGAGCTGGATCAGAGGATCTCTAAGGTTCCTTCAGTGCTGAAATTCAATGTTTCATCAGAGACATCTCGGCATACAAGCTGTATTTTTAAAAACCTTAGTTCATAAATGACTCTCTTCAGGACATTTGCTAACTAATCACTTCCTACCCCTCAACACACCACACAAACAGGAATACATAATTTGAAGTAATGACTCATATTACAAATAGCAAGACCACAGTTTATTGACATACCTTCAGAGCTTCAAGCATTAAAATGCACCAAAAATAAATTAAAATGCAATCACCATTATTTGGTAAATATTTAAAACTAAGTCAAACTCAATCATCATTTGAAGAAAATTTGGTGACCCAGATAATCTACTGACAGAAAAAAATAAACACTAAAGGAAAAACTAGAAAAAGACAAACAAGGGTAATGGCAACTTAAAATTTCCTGTCCCCTTTAACAGTCTCTTTGATTAAAAAAAATTTTTTTTAATCAAGCAACTGGCCATTTTAGACAGTCTAATGACCAAATGAACAATAGGATAGCACATTTTAATTGTGGTATAAGACCAAAATGATGCCCACTGGAGAACCTGTCCAGCCTACCAACATCGTTCTACTCTTTATCCTTTTGCACCTTGTGTGGGGACTTAAATTCCAGTGAACCCACTCTGATTCTTACAACAACCCTGCAGAGGAGGAAGAAGTTCTTTCCTGATTGTCACAGACTAAGAAAGAGACTCAGAAAGGTATAGTCATGTACTCAAGTTCACATAGCCAGGGAGTGGCAGAGCTGAGATCAGAACCCGGAATCTAACTCCAAAAAGTTCATCCTCTCATCAATACTTTTTATGGTTAATTCTCAGTTTAAGCATCTTTCTTGATCTACCCAACCACTGCCAAAATAAAAACAAAGACATCATAGTCATTAAGAAGCATGACCTCAAAACTAATCTTCAAGACCTGATAAGATTTCTCCATTCATGAGAATTTTTTTCTCCCAAAACTAAAACCAACCAAACCAAAAAATACAACAAAGTTCTCTCTTTAATTCCAACACACCCAACAGATGCAGGGTCAGGCAACTGGTAGGAATGAAGCCCAAGCCCCCTCCAGTCCTAGAATGGCTTCAGTTTATGTCCACTTGACAGCTCAGGCCCAAGACTGGGAGTATGGGAGGTGCCAACAGTGAGACATTCACAGAGAGAGCAATGTGAAGACGTCTGTGTGTCCAGGCAGGCAGCAGAACCGTGATCCGTGGCCAGTGGACCATGCAAAAGAATGTGCAGGGCCACTTCACATGGACAGGATATGAGGAAGGTCATTGGAAAAAAGGCGATTCAGGAGACTGATTGCTTCTACAGCCTCTCAGACATTGTGATCAAGCCAAGAGCATCCAATCATATTAAATCATTCAAAATGCATGAGAACAGTTGAGTTCTCTTGGGTTACAATGGGAATATTTAGCTTTAAAGAAATAATTTCTCTTCTTGTCACTTTCCATACCTATCCTACCTGTATTCTAGATCTGCTTTAAATCTATATTCTTCAAAACCACCTGCAGGCCAGCTGAGGAGAGAAGTCTGCTTCTCCTCGCTGTAGCTGTCACTTCCAGCTTATGGCCCATCACGCCTTTCCCTACTGAGTCACCAGAAGTCAGGCCTACCTGCAGGACTAGCACCTTTATTTGTGTAAGTGTCACATTGTCTCACAGCCCTTGCACACTGTTCTTTTGCAACAATACTTCATGAATTCCATGTGCCCCATACACATTAATAATGTCACAGTAGACTGACACCCTGGGACCCTGGGAGTCCCCAGGCAGTTTATCCAGTATCAGACTGCTCCCACCCTTGACCCTGCTCACTACATAAGACGCATGAAGCACAGGTGTCTCCTTGGCTCTCTGCTGGCACTGAAGGTCAGCCCAGCCTCCATCATACCCAGGTCTTCTGCAGTGATCCTCTCCCAACCCCTGACCATCCTGTTCTCTCTCACTAGATCATCCCACAGCAAGCAAACATGGCTTAGTACCACCCACCTTGAACCTCGCCCCACACACGCCAGCCACTTTAGCTGGGCCCCCTTTTCTTCCTCCCTTCCATACTAAGACCTCCGTGAAGCCTGGACTACGCTTGCTGCCTCCACTGTCCAGCTCTCCTTTTTCCTTCCAATCACTCCAAGTGGGCTTCATCCCCCTAGCACATTCTCAACCACCTACATGTTGTCAAGGCCAATGGCCCACTGGCTTGCCTCTCCTCTGACCCTCTTCCCAGGCATCTGGGACACATACTTCTGTGGCTTTCCTCCTAGCTCAGGGCCACGCTTTCTTAGTATCTCTCCTTTGGCCATGCAGTTGCCCTCCTCTCTAAGGCAAATGCTCTCTCCCTAGGTGGCCCCACCTGACCTGTGGCTTTAAGTACTCCCAACACTCTGATGACTTGAATTTTTACCCCCTTCCACACTTCTGTTCATCCTTTACTTCGTCAAATCTACATGGCCTTCCACTGAGGCCATCACCTCTAATTCCTACCACCCTCAGGCAAATCCAAAGAGGAATTAGGTAGCAAAGAGGCAAGAAAGCCAGAAAGCCCAGCACTAAGTGTAAAGAATGAATCTCATCCTTCAAGACAAAGCTAAGAAGAAAAATATCCTATTATATTTCTAGAAATGCAAAATTAGTTTAATTGTTACTCTTAAAATTCCCAATGATTAAAATGAGTTTGCTACAAAATCTGACTCATTTATTGCATTTGCAGTGTTTTAATAAAACAGACTTACCCTAAATAGTAACCCTGCCAAGCTCTGGGCAAATAGGTCCTTTATTTGTTTATCCTTTGGCTTCTGCATGACAGCTTCTGTTATCCTGAGTAGTATTTGCAACATCTGTTCCCTGGGCCACCCAAAATAAAAGCTCATGTTAATAATCACATCTCTAAAGCACTTTAATTCATAGCTATGAGAAATTCTCTTAAGAATTCAGCAACATCAATAATCATGTTTTATTTTAAACTATTGAAACTTTGAATGCCAATTATATAATAAACACATATTTTACCCAAATAAGCTCCCTTATGTTACAACAGTTCTAAAAATATGCCTCCTGCATCCACCAGTAGGCTGGATAACAGATATCATCCTGGCCTGACGTTTATCCTCCCCTTCCACAAAAGGAGGCAAGTCTGTTTTCTCCAACTGGGCAGCCCCTGGAAGGTCGTCCCTGAACAACTGTGCCCACCTGCCCTTAACAACACGATGGGATTTTCCCATCTGTTAATCTACTTAACCCATAGGGTCTCCTATCCATCTTGGTGACAGAAAAAAGGAATTGACTTTCCGGTCCTTATGCAGTCAGCATCATGGAATGGCCGACACCTATGGCACTCTTACAGTCAAGAGGGGTGCGTGGGACTGGACACTCCCAGGCATGGCGCATGTGCCTGAAGACCCTCACACTATGCCACAGGACACAGCTGAGACCACTGCCATCTCTGCTTGGCTACAGTGTGCCAGTGTCTTTAGAGTCCCTCACAGAAGGGGGTTTTATGTAAAAGGGCTTTGGCGGGCATAAAACAATGTAGATGCAACATAATTGTTAAGTCATTCAGAATAGTCAAAGGACATTTATCTTTCTGACACCTAAGCCATAGTCCCCATATCCAGAATGTCTGCTCGCCTTTTCTTTCCCTGGATTCTGTGGGAACAGAGAACACATTATCTTCTGTGTCTCAGAGAGGGTCATCACTGGCCCCTCCAAGGTGTCATATGCAACCACTTGCTCATCTTTACTGCTTTCTCCTTGGCTTTGTGTCTATTTCATAAGAAAACTTAAGATGGAGCAACGTCATCTAGTCTAGGTCAGATGAGATCTCTAGGTCATAGCTCCTGTATACTTTCCACATATCTCTGCGCGTCAGAACAGCATTTGCTCTTAAACACGTGATGCTAAACCTCGACAATTTCTCACAGTGGCGGAGCAGGGAGGAGGTCTGGGGATTTCCTGCCCTCTCTGTGGTTGGCCCTGTTTGCTTTTGGTCCTAGTTCCTTGTCAGCATATATCCTCATTGGGCTCTACTATCCTCATTCCTGTATACTGCCTACAGATTCTGAAACCACAGAGGGGACATGTGCATGGCACAGGAGAGTGACTCTGTGAAGAGGAGAGCTGGGAGAAGAAATGGCATGGTGCTGGGACAGCCTGTCACTCCTCACACTCGCGGTGATCAGGCCCTGTCAGACAGGGAGAGAGGGGGAGTACTCAGTGTCACCACTGCCTGCTCATGTTCTGTGATACTTAAGATAGCAAAGATCAGTCCCTGGCACACAATCAGTTACAGACCATCGCAAGAATTCAATGCGAATAGATATCATGAATTCCAGAAAAAACCACAGTCATGGACCTGCAATCAAAAGGCACAAATGTGACCGAAGCAGTGACTGACAAACACAGGGTTCATCCCATTTCTGGACCTATGAAAGCTTAGAAAGCTGTGGAACTCCCATGCAAAATCTTCTGGAAGGAAATGGGGGTGAAAAAACTATCTGCAGAGCAGAACAATCTTTCCTAACAAAAGAAAGACACATACATTCCCGAAGTTGTCAGTTTTGACAAAGGCTTGCTCCTGTTTTCTACAACACTGGCTTGTTCACACCTCCTTGAGGGAGGATGGCTTGGAGAGCATTAAAGACTCCTGGAGGGGCACACGGAGTCCCTATGTCCCACACAGGCACACAGGTGCCAAGAAGCTCCATCAGAAACCTTATCACCATCTATTCACACAGATGACATTTTACTCATCACACATTGGCTACTTCCTGCCTCAGGCCCACCTTGGACAGCTCCCTGGCTGTGGCCCTGACTTCAGTCAACTTCCTTCCTGGCCATAGTCAGTGCTCCCCCCGCACTGGATACTCTCCACATGGAAGCCAGAGAGATCTTTTGGAGACATCATATCATGTCACACTTGAGTACACACGAAGAGGCAGCCCATGCTCTTCCTGTGATCTGCAAGGCCCAAGCAACTTGGCCTGGCCTGCCCCTGCCTCCTCCCCTCTCACTCCTTCATGCCACCACATTGGACACCATCTTGTCCTTCCTAAACATACCACCTTTTTAACCTTTTTTCCCATCAGGGCTTTTGCGCCTGCTGTTCCTTCTACTAGAAATGCTCTTCCCTCAGACCTCCCCAGGGCTCCTCCCTGACTTCATTCGGGGTTCTACTCAGAAAGTTCTTCCCTGACACCTGATAACAATAACTCCCAGCCGGGCACAGTGGCTCACACCTATAAGCCCAGCACTTTGGGAGGTGGAGGTGAGGGGATTGCCTAAGCCCAAGGGTTCAAGACCAGCCTGGGCAACATGGTAAGACCTCATCTCTACAATAAATAAAAAATTAGCTGGGTGAGGTGGTGCACGCCTGTGGTTCCAGCTATTTGGAAGGCTGAGGTGGAAGGATCGCCTGAGTCCAGCAGGACGAGGCTGTGGTGGCCGTGAGCATGCCATTGCACTCCAGGCGGAGCAGCAGAGTGAGACTCCAACTCAAAAAAGCCAAAACAAAAACAAAAAAAAATAACTCCTCCACCCTCCATGTTGAGCGGTACCCACCCAACCCAGTACTCTGGTTCTTCCCAAGCTCCACTCTTCTTCCTGGCACTTTGCACTGCCTGGAATGTTTCGTGTATCTGTTACATCTCTCTGTCCTACGAGGATGCAAACCTCCTGAGGACCGGACCCTTGTCTACTTAGGTCCCCCCTATACTTTCATAGTAGAAGCTTGGTCATTATTTACTGGACAGAAGGAAAGGAGCAGAGAAAGAGGGGAAAGGAGGGAAAGAGGGAGGAGGAGAAGGAGGAAGGAAGAGAGGAAAGCCAGTCACATACTGGTCCTTGAATGAACAGGACAGGCTGTTGGAGAAACAGCCACGCTCCTCTCTGTACTCTCCTGACCATTTTGGGGTGAGTATTTTTACCTATTTCTACAATTTTTCTTTTTTATACTTTTATCTGGAAATCTCTGAATTATTAAAGAGCAATGCAGAATTGCTTATTTTCTAGAATTTTTACCAAAATAAAAAGATTATCAAAAATAGCAAAGCATTACTGATACAACGGTATACAGAATTTATAGTTTTCAAAGGAAGAAAACATTACAAATATTGTTGACACAATGGGATAAAGGAGCAGCTATTTCCAATGAAAGCACACCGGCATGTCTCATTACTGTCAATATTAAGACATGAATTAACTTGGCTTAAATCATACTGTGCATCACTGCAATACGTCTACTTAGGTTCCCCACTATACTTTCATAGTAGAAGACTGGTCATTATTTAATGGATGGAAGGAAAAGAGTGTTCACAACTGCTTAACTTGGCCAATAGGGCTATGTTTAAAAGTCTGGGAAAGATGGTGCTGGAATTTACATTTCAAGATCACCATTTTGATACATGCAGTTTCTGTATTTGAAAGCTTTCTGTACGCCAGGATTCGTCTGGGCCTACCCTTTCCTCATCTTTGAAAGAAAAGGGCTGGACATGGTGACCGCAACCTTTACCAGCTCATGCCTGCCTTGTTTCTGTGACTTCCCACCCACTGCAAACAGTCGCATCCAAAGCCATTTGCGCTGACTCGAAGACCTCCAAAACACAGGCATGGGAATGGGACCCCTGCAGGAGCTCTGGTGGGGAAGTGTGCAACCAGTACTGGTCTGCAGCAGCTTCTGGGCACCAAGAACCAAAGCAGATCACTGAGGGGGACACTGACCACAGCCGGGTGGGCAGTGAGGATGATGGCTGAGCAGACGGACCATGCAAAGGACAGGTTTGAGAGGCACTTGAAAGGCAGAATTAAGAGAAGGTCTTTGGATGATTGAAGAGAAGGGGAAGGAAGGGAAAATGACTCAGGTTTTCTGGGCCACTGCTGAGAACCACTGAGAATATCTCATAAGACGGAGTGAGGTAACATCACGTAAATGAGAGCAGGGTGCAGGAAAAAAACCTGACACACCATTTACCTTCAGGGATATTATACATATGAAAACACCAAGCAGAAACAAAGATTAAAAGGAAAACACTTTGTATTTTTAATAACACCACTATATTTTTGACTGCACTATTTATTTAGTTAGTTTGATGATTTATCATTTAAAATAACTGTTTTTCCAAAATGAATTAAAAACATCAAGTTCCAAGCAATAAAAATCAGCTTACAGCATCTCAGGGCAATTAACAAAGTCTCCTGGGCTTATGAAGAATTACATTATAAAACACCAGTCACTGCTTTTCTACAAAACTATGTTTGATGACAGCCTAAAATGGGAAAAGCTACTATTTAGTAAAATGACTACTTAATCTTAGTTCAAGAACATTTTTAAGAATAATAATGAAAATGAATGAACTATCCAAGTACTGAGTCCTCAACTTCCTAATTCACAGGGACTGTTACAAAACGCTGATTATCATTATATTGTTAACTCTGCAAAGCCATTAAATTATAGCTTTAACATTTTAATTATGTTGAAAAACAGAAACACCAGTTTTACAATATTAATCAATGTGATATCAACTTACCATGTCTTTTTATTCATTGTAAGCTCCATTATCATGCGCCTAAAAATAATTAAAACAGCTTTACAAGCATCAACTTGTTCTTTCAAGAGCACAGGAACTTCCACACATGGTTCCAACAAAAAGACATTTGCAGAGTTTGTCAAAAATACCTTAAAATCAACAATTTGATATTAGAAAATACAATTAAACATGTAAATCTGAGTAAATTTTGCATAACTTTAATGTTACTAATTTCACTCTACCAAAGAACCACCTTCAAGTAATTTACAGGCAGATTCTGTTTCAATAAGGCAAGTTCTACCAACCCATATTCAAGACTTTTTTCAGTTCACCCCTTAGAATCACTTAAATACTGCGACACCAGAAAGACATTTCCTAGAAAAAAAAATTACTATTGCATATTAATATTGCAGCTAGAAATTTTATGAGTCAGGAAACCTTCTGAAGAATTCTTTTTAACATCCCCTAGACATAGAAAAGAGGAAAAAAATAGGATCACTGGGTCTGGGTGAGAAACTCTGGGTGCAGAAGGAGGAAGAAGGGGACACCTGGCCAGGCAATGGCTACTCAAAGCTCTGTGGCTCTTTTGAGTGTCCCAGTATGGGAACTCCCTGCTGACAGAAGAAGGGCCAGCATCACCCACAGGGTGAGGACTTTGAGGAGGAGCCGTGGCCAAAAACAGACAGTGCCATATGGGCGACACCCGGGCACCTTCTAACAGCGCATTTTCATATGAAAGATGCCATACCATACCATAGAATACAGTATCTGCGTGAATTCTTAAGATAAAAACTGAGATTTCAAAACAGTGTAGCCAGTTAGCTGACTATGCTCTGCCCTGCCTGGAGGATACAAGTTCACTCTTCTCTCCCACCAGAGTATCTCAGCAGAAAATGAGAGAAGCCCTGATGTGGGCTATCATAGAGAAGTCACTGCTTAGGGTTCCCACAGGAAAATAATGATATGTTGTCATCATCCTCAAACTGCCTTGGCTCAGAGGACAGACCTGCTCTGTCTTCCTAGAGCTACAGCCCCTCAGATCTCTTTGTGGTCAATAGTACAAACTCCAAGGATGTGGCAGCAAACAGAGCAGCTTGGGCACATTTGTAAATAAAATTCATGAACAAGACATCTTAAAATAAATGCAGTCTGATCAGATAAGCTAAAGCTAACCTATTCAAAAGTCAAGTGGGTGAACTAAAACACTGGCAGCCTCCAAAGTTATATCCTGCAAGATTGAAAAGCTATCATGTCCCAATTTTCTAGGGAGAAGCACTAAATAAGCACTATGATATAGTTGATCATGGGTGATAACATCAATTGTTAAAAATTTACTAGGCTTCGAGTAAGAAAAAAGAAAGAACTTTTTGACTAACTGCAGCAGTGACTACATAGTGACCATATTTTTTTTTAAAGTAGAACACAGGTGGTATATTGCAGTAGAGATTGTTTAATTCAATGTATATGACTTTTTGAATTTGAATCAAAAAACTTTTGTACATTCTCAAGTAAAAATAAAGAGTCTTTATTAACTTTTCCTTTTTACAAAACATCAAAATGCCAGCTGCATATATATTTCTTATTACTGTGCCAGATCAGTTAAGGTCAAAGCAAACAAGCAAAATAAGTAAGTCCAAATCATACTTGTCAAAAGCAACCCTAGAAGATGACTATCTTATCAAAACTCTACTTGGCTATTTCTTCCCAATGAATAAAGGACCAGGGTATTAGATACAAAAACAAAAACAACATTTAAATCCAAACTAAATGCTTTTTAAAACTGTAGAGATATAATCAAGTAGAAAACTTTTTTCTTGGTTCACCCAAGGGTAGTAAATCCTCACTTAATGCCATCAATAGGTTCTGGGAAACTGCAACTTTAAGTGAAATGAAGTACAGCACGTTCTCAAATAACACAGTTTCATTCAACATCATTTCATTGTAGCATTCTTAAAGGAAAAAAGGTTTGTCTTATCATACATTTTGCATGAAGTCACAGTTTTGAAGAACCCATTGATAATATTAAGCACACTTCTGAACCCAGGAGAAACCTCGCAGGTTGGCGATGGTAACTCACGTGTAGGGAGGAACTACTGAGGGACACAGGACAAGGACCCACAAGTACTTCTGATGGGGATGCAGGTCATATTGATGAGCTGCTCTGAAGTTCTCTGAAGATGCACCAGTAAAATAACCTTGGTTTTCTTAAGTTACTTTCAGTATCATTTGCTAATTTTCAATGAAAAACAAATTCATGATTATGGTATATTAAACGCTAGTTAGCTTGAAAACAAAAAGGATACTGTGACAGTGAATCCAATCTAGAGATAGACAACAGAAAAATGGCACACTGAAAACAGGGTAACACACCTGCCATTCCCATACCTTCCTAGACTCCACACCTGACCTCCCTGTGGGAGGCCTGGCTGGACACAACTACTCATTGGATGAGGGGTGGAGTGGGAGGTTGGGGAGCAGGGCAATGAGAGGTCCCCTGTATCTTCACTTCTATTGCTAACAACTTTTAAGCTTGGATGGGCACTGAGATAATCTCCCAACCTCCATTTTTGATATAAAATCCTAAGCTCAGGCTGGGCACAGTGGCACACGCCTGTAATCCCAGCACTTAGTGAGGCCGAGGTGAGAGGATTGCCTGAGCCCACGGGTTCAAGACCAGCCTGGGCAACTTGATGAGACCTCATCTCTACAATAAATAAATAAATAAATTAGCCAGGTGAGGTGGTGTGTGCCTGTAGTTCCAGGTACTTGGAAGGCTGAGGCGGAATGTCAAGGCTGCAGTGGCTGTGAGTGTACCACTACACTCTAGCCTGTGCAACAGAGTGAGACTCCAACTAAAAAAAAAAATCTTAAGCTCTGGGAAGATTAAGTAATAGTCAAAGTTGCTCTTTCCAATGTTCCCAAATAGCATCAGTTCTATTTCACATATTCATTCAGATAAGTATCTAAAAACTACCACAACAGTACTTGTTCTTCAGAAACACAGATTATTTTAAGGGGAAAATAATTTATAAGATTATATAATAACCAAGCTTGTCCTGAAAACTGCAGTCCAGATAACTACCCCTATGTGTCTGGAAGATACTTCTAAGATTTAAATCTTAGTCATTTCACATTTACTGTACAATAATCCCTCTCAAAAAAACTGCAACCAGTTCTCATGTTTCTTTGACTACAAAAAATTCTTTACAAGTTGTAGGTGGAAATTAAGAAGAAAACTTAGAATGAGAATTTAGCAGCTCTTTACTAGGTCCTAAAAATATGCCTATACTTCATATGACATCATCCCCAACAAACAAAATGTACAAAATGACTCCCACTGCGGGGAAGGGTGGCCGCATACCTGCAGCACAGCCTGGGCCCCAGCCTTCACATTCATATTGTCCTCCTCTGTCACACACCCTCTGCTCATCGCACTGGTGAAGGAGTACGTGCGTCCCCAGCTGGAAGATCGCTTATGACCGGAACTTTCAGACGAGGCCTTCAGAGAAGAACAGTCAGTTAACAGAGTAGGAAGAAGCACCACCTGCACACCTAATTCCTTGCACTCACAGGAGTCACGAGGAGACCAGTTCCAGAAGGCAGAGTGCTCAGCAGTCCACCTTCAGCTACTGAAATGGAGCTCAGCACTTAGAATGTGCTAGAAGAATGAGTCACGCTTGTCCAATGACAGAGGAGGCAGGGAATACAACAGGCCTCTAAAGCGAGTGACCAACTCATTTGCTTACCTATTATTCATTCTGACATCATGATATTTACTTAAATGATTTCATCAATATTGAACAATAATTATGAAATTAATATAGATATTTAAAAGTAATATGTCTCTTCTGAAAAATTTTAAACATTTTAAATTAATTTCAAAATAGTATGCCAAAAATATAAATAGGACTTAAGTTTCCATTATGTTTCAGGAAGATGTTCCACTCCAATATAGATTTACCCACCCCACAGCTTTATCTAACATGCTGGCAACCCCTCCAGGCAGACAGCACTCAGCGAGGGGACACTTGGCTCCTTTCACACATGTAACTTCCCAACTGCTTCTGACACAGGCCACTGTACAACAAAAGTCTGCCAAAACATTCTAAATTTAATTTCTTCCAATACTGCTTATTTAAACAAGGAGAAGGCAGTGACATTTTTTAGTCCACATAGAGATGTGTAAACTATGATGATTTATTAAACACGCTCCCGAGACAGTGACTGATAAAGTTGCAGTGTGTATGCAGCCCTAGCCAGGGTATCAGGAGCCATAGAAGAGAGCACAGAAGCTGCCCCTCCGAGGCAGGTCCTCACCGAACTCAGCAACTTGAGAACACCAGATAGGATGAGGAAGAGACCTACCTGCCTGTGTACCACTGGCTGGGACCTTTAACTGAAGAGCAAAATACTTTGCTGCAATATATATATATACTCCCAACTCAAAAGACAAGTGATAAAATTACCTCCTTACTATCAGTCTCTGAAAATCCTAACTTCTCAACATCTTCTTGGGCAACATCTTTTTTATCTGGTTCCTCCATGAACACAGGTTTGTCTTGGAGGATCCACTTCCTGTACACTTGAACTACTTTTCTTGTTACAGCTATTTCACAAGAAGGCAACAAAAATGCCTGAAAAGAAAGGAGAAAACGTCCTTTAACTCCACACAAACTCAGATCGCTATACAGCCGCATCATAGACATTTCCAGTGACCGTTGCCAATATAGATTTTCCATTGAAACACATAGCTTGTGAATGTATTACACAGACTCACATATCTTTTGCACATCAGGGAAAAAAAGACATTGTTATAATTGAGCCAGAAAACATAATGGCAGTTTAAAAATAACTTCTACATTCTGAATAATTTTTCCACAAAGATAAACAAATCATACCTATACAAATATTTTAATTGGTTATACAAAACAGTTATAAATGTACAACTTGGAACTTTTCCCATCAAATCAGAAATTGGTTAAGGAGAGAAGACATATTGGTACAGGCAACAGTAACCAATTATGCTCATCTTCTCAGTTCCATGTTCAGTGATGTCACACTGTTGACTTCAGTTGGTCACGGTGGGAGTAATTATATACAGGTGTTGGCAAATGCTACAAATCAGGGCTTTGCTTTTTTTTTTTTTTTTTTGCTTTTTGTTCAACTTTTATCAGGATACCACTGAGTATGGTTGTCAGTGTTAACAAGAGTCTCTGACAAGTTGAAATATTGTGCAAATTTATAATAACTTTTTTACATTACGGATTATCTCATATGTCTGTACCTAAGAACTCTTCTTTAATATGATAAAATTCCAAAAACATAAGCAAGTTTTTTGGTTGGTTTTTGTGTGTGTGTGTGTGTCAGAGTCTTACTCTGTTGCCCAGGCTGGAGTGCAATGGCACACTCACAGCCACCACAGCCTCAACGTACTGGGCTCAAGCAATCTTTCCACCTCAGCCTTCCAAGTAGCTGAACTACAAGCATGTGCCACCATGACTGGCTAATTTTTTGATTTATTGCAGAGATGAGGTCTTGTCATATTGCCCAGGCTGGTCTTGAACCCTTGGACTTAGGCAATTCTCTCACCTTGGCCTCCCAAAGTGCTGGGATAACAGACTTGAGACACCATACCCAGCCAATATAAACAAGAATTTAAAGGTGAAATGCATTTGCCTTTTGCTTATCAGTTTTAAGGACTATTTCTGTATTCAAGGGGAGCAGGAAGGAGGAACCCCACACTCAGATGACTGGTGTAATGCCACAGACAAGGACACTGAGGCTTAGAGCACTGGAGACATTTTCCCAAGGTTCCATGTAAATTAGCTACAAATCCAGGTCTTGATCTCAAGTTGCCGAGACTTGCTTTAACACCCTTAAGATTCTAGCCACAGGATCCAGTTACAGGCAGAATAAGGGTTCATGCTATATATGTTTCCATGGATGGTGGTCAACAAATTCCAGAACAAAGGAGTCTGTGTTATAATGAGACTATAATGTATCAGTCTGACTCGTATCTCAAGAAAGATCAACAAAGACAAAAAAAAAAAGAGTATGACAAAGTACAATGATATCCCATTCTAATATGTTCCATAAGTTTTATTACAAAGATTTTCACACACATACAAAGTTAAAAGATGCTGACAATGAATATCCATATACTCACCACCTAGAATCTATCATCAGCATTTGCTGCACTTGCTTTATCACCTATTATCTGCCAATCCATAGTCTATCTATTTATCTCTCCCTTCAATCCATTTTATTTTTTATGCATTTCAAAGTTAGATGCAGATACCAATATACACTATCCCTAAACACATCAGAATGCATATCACTGACTAGAGCTCAAAGTTTGTTTATGGTACTTTATTTAAGTACAATTTATAAACAATAAATGTACAAATTTTAAGGGGGCCACTGGATGAGTTTTTGACAAATGCTGAACAATTCTATAACCCAAATTCAATATCATATCATCCTCCTCCCAGAAAGCAAATAACTTCTCTCTGGAAAAAAAAAAACACACAATTATAGTAAATCCCAAATTATTTATATAAACATCTGGCTCATATAGGATATAGCATAATCATTAAAAAATCAGAAATATTAGAAAAGAAGCAATGTGAGAAAGACCACAATAAAAATTAGAAACTAATTTTAATCACATAGGATAACCAGATAATGTGAGTATGAAAAACCAAAGTAACGGAATTTTAAAATAAAATAACTCAAATTAAAAACTCAGTGTATATGGGTTGGACAGAATGGACACAGCTGAAGAGAAAACTGAAAGAAAAATCAGAAGAAAACACCTAGAATGAATCATAGAGACAAAAGAATTAGTAACTCAGAAGAGAAGGTAGGAGAGAGAGAATACAATGAAAAGGTTATCCTTTAAATGGCTGAAGATGCAGAAGGAAATGGGGGGGAGGGAGAGCAGAAACAATATTTGAAAGGATGAAACGCCAAAATGGAGTAACTTTAGCCAAAGAGCAGCCATTTTAAGTTTTGTCAAGTTTCTTTAGCATTTTATTTTAACTTGCTCTCTAATTTTAACAGGGGACAGAACTGGTTTACTGCAGGTAGTCACTGATGATCGCCTTGCAATCCCTCAAGCATGCTTTGTACAAACTAAATGTTTTTATCCAAAGTATTTGTCTTCCTGCCATAAAGGGCCAAGCTGACCTAATCTATCACCATCAGCCCTTTGTGAACTATGTGACACAGACCACCACCCATCACCATGGTAACGGTTCCTGTATTTACCTGCCCCCTTTGTGATTACTACCCCAGCACCATGGCAACAATTCCTGGGTTTACCTGCCATTCTCTTCTATGTGACTGACCCAACCATCTGTCTGCCGTCTGTCATCATGATGTTAGCTCCTGTGAATACCTGCTCTGTCCCTTCCCAAAAGAAGCTTTAAAAGCATTCAGTCTCAAGCACTTGTACCATGTTTTCCTCAGATGACTGGCTCCCTTCTCTCCCTTGAATTCACCTACTCTCTCTCTTTTTAAATAAACTATCTTTCTCAATCTTGTGTCTGTGCAATTCTTTGCATCTTACCTGTGGCACAGGCTCACTGACCTAGTAATTTTTAAAGAAAGAGTAGCTGAGAATTTTGCCAAAATTGGTGAGATATATCAATCCACAGATCCAAGAATCACAAAGAAAGACAAGCAGGATAAATACAAAGCATATTACAGTAAAGACACTGAAAACCAAAAACAATCAGAAAATCTTAAAATTAGTCAGGAAAAAAAACCATATTTATTCAAAAGGAGAAACTACATGACTTTTCAAAGAAACAATGAAAGCCAAAAAACAATGGAACAAAATATCAGAAATGCAGGGAGCTGCTAAAGTAGAATTTGACACCCAGAAATAACACACTTCTAAAATGAAAGCAAAATACAGACATTTTCAGATAAGAAAATGAGAAAATTTGTTACCAAGAAACCTGAGCTAAAGGAAAAATTAAGTTAGCCTTTAGACAAAAGAAAATTTTTCCTAGGTCAGAGATTTGGGAAGGAACAAAATTCAACAAAAAGGGAACTTTTATAAATCTAAATGAATAAATCATATACGTGAATATATATGAATAAAATGAGTCAAACTAGGAAACAGTTATAGTTGTTCTGAAAGGGATAATATATACATATATTCATAATATGGAATTCAAATAAATAACAATGGCATATAAACTGAGAGGTAGTAAATAGAGCTAACATGCATACTAAGAGGGTAAAGGTTGAAATTAATGCTAGATTTTAAGTTATAATTACAAATGGCTAACAAATGACTAATTTAATAAGAGAAGACAAATGGGATACTAAACAACCATCCTAAAAAAATTCAATACAATTAGAAAGTAAAAAGACAGCAGACTTAAGTCCAATATAGCTATGTTCAATGTAAATGGAATAATGCTCCAATCAAAAGACAAAGACTATAAGAACAATTTCAAAAACGATCAGAAAGACTTATATATAATTTATAAGAAGACATCCAAAACATATGGATGTGAGGAAGTTGAAAGGAAACAATTAGGAAAAGATAAACCCCACAAACACAAACCAAAAGAAAACTGGCAGAGCCTTATTAAGAACAGACACAACAGACTCAGGCTGAAACAAACAAAAACTACTAGAGATAGAGAGAAACTTCTTCATGACAAAAGAGTCAACCCACAAGAACATAAAATAAGTATAAGTCTATACTACAAGTAATAATTTTGCCAAAAATATAGCAAATACTGATGGACTTTCAAGAAAACAAAACAAAACAAAAAAGCCACAGTCATCATAGGATATTCTCAGTAACTGGCAGAAAAGCAAACAAAAAACAATGCCGCTAGAGAAGAGGTAAACACATGTCAGACCATTCTCACCAGATCCACCCTGTCTTAATCTCAACTGAACTCACAGTTCTCATATCTTTGTCTCTCTGAGATGTATTCAGGATAATTTCTTTAGATCTATCATCCAGTTTATTCTCTCTTCAGCTGCATCTAACCTGCTGTTAAATTCATCAATTGAGTTCTTTTAATATTCCAATTATTACATTTTTTCATGTCTAGAAGTTCTATTTTCTTCCTAACAAATCTGCATTGGTCATTGGATACAGTTTCTTATTTACTGTAAACACTTTCAAACTTGCCTTTTATTTCTTTAAATATGTTAAACCTATTTATTCTAAAGTCTTGGTCACATAACTGAAGTCCTTGGAAGGTTTTCCTACTTCTCATTTGTATACCTAAAGAAGTTTTAATTTATAAATTCCTAAGTGGAAAAAGTGACCCGAAATTATTACACCCAGCTAAGCTGCTGTTCACATGTAAAGGCAAAAGCAAAGGAATAGAGTTCTAGGACAACTTCTTAAAAACACTCAGTGACAGAGCAAGGCCAAACAAGAAGTCAATCGAGTCCGTTTTTTAAGACTATGGGACCAAGAGAAATGAATCTGTGCAAGTACCTAAGCAAGACTAAACAATTCTGTACATTAGGATTCCAAAGTCAACTGCAAATGAGGATACATTTAAAATATAAATTTATAACAGAATGAAACTAGCAGATGGAGAGAGCAGGCTGCTAACTTCTTCATATTTCATAAAAGGAAATCAACGTGTCTAAAATTACAATGTGTAGTTAAAAGTGATTCCAACAGTATTATACACTATTCACTATAGACAAAATCTTTTAGCAGTTAATATTTCCTGTAGTAAATAAACTTTTATTGAACAATCCCTTCAATTTTGCTTTCTTTTCTTTGTTAAATGCAAGTAAATAAAATTCAGAACTGTGCATTAAGAACACATTAAAGGTGGAATTGGCAGTTGAGGGAAACTGCTAGGGCAGGGAGGGGCATACTTCATTAACAGGGGTACCTGAATGATCAATGATTGTATACCTAACCCTGAATTGTATCCCACATCTTTACATTAAAAATTAAAAAAAAAAGAATGCATTAAAGACTCCATTGTCATCGTTATTCCTTTAGTCCCCACCCAGGTACTTTCCTACCTTGCCCCTGCCTGAGCCTCAGCTGACCTCTGTCTGGTTTCACCCTCACCTGCCCCTGCCTTTCCTCACTCCTTCCATCTCTGTCTGTCTGCCTATAAATCTACACTTGCCTGCCTGCTTTTATCTCTGACTGCCTGTCTGCACCTGCCCACCTGTCTGTCTACACCTGCCTGCTTATTTTCATCTTTGCCAGTTGGTCTACATGCGCCCACCTACCTGCTCTTCTATACCTGCCTGACAGTGTGCAACATCAATCAGCACACCTGTAGACCCTCCTGTCTATTTGCCTGTCTCTTTTATGTGTTTTTAACCTCTCTTCTCCATCTCTTCTCTGCTGATCTCTCATCCATCTAGCTAGCCAGGCCCCAGTCATAAAAACACATATAGAAATACCTAGAATTATGCCCTTCTAATATGAATGGTGGTCACTTGGATGGTGGTATTTTGAGAGATTTATTTTTGCTTTCTCTTCTATAATTATATAGAGAGATTTTGTTTATCTAACAAACATACACTTTTAAATAAAAATAAAATGGATCTTTAAAATAAAGCCAACCAACAAAAAAAACAACCTAATGAACAAATATCTTTTAAAGTCTTAAATGCGGCAGATCATAACCTAAGACATGTTACCAAAGAACACATGAATTTGTATATAGATTACTGTATGTACATAAATAAATCAAAAGTTGCACAAAGAAATAGAAATCCTCAAAATGTGAACTGTATGAAATGTTTTGATCTATTCTATTTTATTCTGTCTCATTACTTAAAAAAATAATAGTTTGGACTCACAAAGTTTAATTCTTGACCTACGAATGGTTCACAACAAGTAGTCTGGAAAATACCAGTTGAAGACAAGTTTACAATAGAGTGGCCCAGTACCTAGAAGTGTCCCATGCTCAGCACTGTCTGGCTTCCTGCTGCATGTGCTGCCCCAACCTTGCTGAACACTGTCTTCCTTCAGCTGCTATTTCCACAACCTTCATTCAATTTGCTGGACCATCCTTCAGCCTCTCTCTGCCACACAGGCACCTCATCAGCATACGTGGATGGCTGAGACTCTGTAGTCTCAAATGTTCTCTGGAGCACACATATACCTTATCTTCCCTGAGAATGTGCACTTCTTAAATATCTTTTTCAAAGGCTAATAATCTTTAGACTTAATATCTTAATTTAAAAGTGAAAAAGAAATTATTACGAAAGAAGTCACATTCTATTTCCCATAAAAGAAAAATGCATCATTGACCAAGAGTGGTCAATAAAATGCAATGTTAAAACCCATGCCCCTTTTCCCAAATGTCTTTATTTCGGTTTGTTTTCTTTTTTTTTTTTTTTTTTGAGTTGAAGTTCTCACTCTGTCACCCACGCTGGGGTGCAGTGGCACAATCACGACAATCAGGGCTCACAGTAGCCTCAACCTCCTAGGCTCAGGTGACCCTTCTACCTCAGTCTCCCAAGTAGCTAGGACTACAGACATGCACCACCATGCCTGGCTAATTTTTTGCAGAGAAAATGTTACCCAGTCTGGTCTTAAACTCCTAAGCTCAAGCAATCCACCCACCTTGGCCTTCCAAAGTGCTAGTGTTATAGGCATGAGCCACTGCGCCCAGCTATTTTGGTTTTCTAACAATGCATAACAACTTATATTTTACACTTCACATATATAGTTACTCTGTCAAATTAGATATGGCTAAGAATGATTATAAGATGTAAATAACATGTTTTTTAGCTTCATGACACAATGATGTCTCATAACTTTGGTCATAAGTAGTCTGTGGTCACATCAGTGATCCAAGCTACTTCAAAAGTGAAACACAACTAGAAATGAGGAGAGAAACTTCTCAGTGGTAAAAGATTCAATCCACAGGAACATAAAACATAAGTCTGCACTGCAACTAATAATTTTTACCAAAAATATAGTAAATACTGATGTACTTTCAAGAAAAAACCAGAAAAATCCAGTAGTCATTGTAGGTTATTCCCAGTAACTGGTAGAATAGCAAACAAAAAATAATATAGCTAGAAGAGAGGTGAACACACATGTCAGATCTTACTACAGGTGAGAATCAGCAAACTATGACCCACAAGCCAAATCCAGACTCCCACCTAACTTGCAAATAAAGTTTTATATGATCCATGACACCTCAAATACGTACTATCTGGCCTTTTGCTGTCAAAAGTGTGCTGAACTGACCCCTGCTACAGATCACACACGCACCAGAATCCTGACTACTTCCATTCAAAGTAAATAGTTGCCAAGCACTTTTTGTGTGAAAACCAGGAGCAAGAATATGCAACATTACCGTAGGGGACAGAGCAGATCCAAAAGTCATGAACTAGCATGATAAAAAAAGGATGCCTTGGCAGCAGGAGGCCTGCAGTATAAATTAGCAAGTGATGACGCAGGAGTGGGGGAGTCCCAGAAGAGGCTGCCAACCATAGTCCAAGGAGAAGGGGAGCAAGCGGGAAGCAGAGCTCCAGCGTGACTTGCCTAGTGACTTGTCCTAGGAGGAGAGGGGGACGGGGACCCAGGAGAACAAAAATGAAGGCGCAAACTTGAATTCAGGTCCCTTGGAAGCAGCAGTCGAGTCAGGAGAAAAAGCTGATGTGAGGAAAGAAAAGGAGCGAGGCTTTGGCCTTGTTGTTAAGATACTATAAGAACATTGAATGAGAGGGCAGGTGGGCATCTGAAGAGGCAAGTGTGGGAGGCACCCAGTGCCAGCCTGTCCACACTCTTCAGGGACAATGCAGAGATGGCAGTCTGCACCTGGCTCACCTGGTCCCTCAGCCTGGCTCTCCATAAACTCATGTCCTGTCTTCCTTGAGACAAAAGTCTCATTCTTGTGTCGGTGGCCATGATCCTGACATGGAATACATTGTGTGCAGCTGAAGGAGGCCTGGGAGTTTTTGTCTGGGTGCTTCAGGCCTCTGTCATGAGCTTTATGCTTTCTTGCTCCTGGTGTTGGGTACCCTTTGCCAATAGCAAAGCATGCATGAGTATAAAATGTTTTTAAAATAAAAATAAATAAAAGACAAGCGTGGACTTTAGAAGTGAGGGTCGGATGAAAGGCCTGACTGGGAGTCATATGCAACAGTGGCTGGACAAGTAGTGATGGCCCAGCAAGACAAATATGGAGTGAGATGAAGACTGAGCCCTGAATCTTGGTCAACACATATAATTTGAGGTATAACCAAAAAAGGGTCAAGAAATAAGACAGAGGAGACGGAGTGAGAAGGACCAAGAATCAGAAAACCACTTTACAAGTGAGATTTAATTGCAGGGCAAACACACACATTTTCTTAAGTAAAATGAAAATATGGTACAACCTCTACATTGGATTAGGCCAGAACACTCATTCTTGGCTAATTTATCTTTAATAAAACACCCAGAAGTGAGAGGGAGGGATAATCATTCACTATCTCAAATACTTGCCTCTCCATTAAAGTTCCCCACAGTACACATGCATCATCCATATGTGTGCAGGGCCCTCCTCTCCTCCATAGCCACAACTGCCCTCTGGTATTCCAGGGCTTCACCCTTGTTCTGGGTGTATAGACAAAACAAGCATTCCCCCATCATGCACATAAAGCAACCATGCCCCATTTTCCAGAGCACCAGCACCTAGACATGGCACTGGCCACACTCCACACTCCAGAGCTGTTCTGCTTGCTGGCTGAGGGGTAATTGAGAGTCTCCGCGGCTGCATTACTGACATGTCGGGCCAGACAGCTCTTGTCATGGCAGGGGTGGGGGCCATTCTGTGCACTGAAGGATGCTTAACAACATCCCTGGCTACCACCCATCAGAGGCTAGGAGCATGCCCTTCCTAGCTGTGATGACCAAAACTATCTCCAGACATTGCTCGGTGTCCCACAGTGTCAGCCCCAGCTGCAAACCTTGATGTGGCTCATGGCTGCCAACCAAGTCTGGGCTTCTGGTGTCCTCTGTCTCCCTGTTGGCTCACACTCCTGCCCTCTCATTACCCTTCCATCCACAGTTCCCACCCCAGAGCTGTTATTTCAGCATCTTGGCTTCTGCCCCTTTCTTGCCTTTTATTACCCAGATCACCCATCTTTGTCTCTTGTGTCATAAATACTATCATAAGTGTGTGCCACACGCCTTTGTAGGGAAAGTGCAACTCTCAGCAGAAACCTCCAGCTCCTCAGAGGGCTCCCTGAGGCCCTGGGAACAAGACCAGTCTCTTCTTTGCTATGCAAATTTCTTGCCGGATGTTCAGGAATGATTTTTCTTCCCACCTGTCTCTAAGTTTAGTTTGTTCTGAAAACATGCAGGATTTTGCCTGCATGAGTGAACATTTTTTCAAAAACAAAATTTAAATAAAAACAGAATCACAACAATCCATATGACAAATTAAAAGCAAGATTAGAGGGGTCATAACATAGTTCTGTAATACAGTGCCACTCATCAATAGCATTTCTTTTTTTTTTTTTTGAGTTAGAGTCTCACTTGGTGGCCCAGACTGGAGTGCAGTGGCCGCTCCCGACCACCGCAGCCTCGCCTGCTGGGCTCCGGCAATCCTTCCGCCTCAGCTTTCCGAGTAGCCGGAATTACAGGCATGTGCTACCATGTCCAGCTGATTTTTTGATTTATTGTAGAGATGAGGTCTTGCTGCCCAGGCGGGTCTCAAACCCGTGGGCTCAGGCAATTCACTCACCTCAGCCTCCCAAAGGCATGGGATTACAGGCTGAGCCACCGAGCCTGGCTATCAATAGCATTTCTAAAAGTATTATGAGTAAAAGAACAAAAAGAAATTTCTCTGACCTCATGAACTTATGCCATACACACACACTAACCTGGTGAAAAACTTCGTTCACAAAATTGATGTAACCACGCGTGGACAGGAGAATCCGTTGCACCATTTCATACACCGTTCGGTGCTCCTCTTCAATACTACACAGGCTGGAGCTGCTGAGTCTGCGGTCGGACAAGGTGCTGCTGTTGGAATGACTTTTGCCCTGCTCTGCAGGCGCTCCACCGTCCAGCTCAGGCACCCTCTCCTGTACTGCACCACCACCTACAGTCTAGAAGAAAGCCAGCAAGCTGCTCAGGGACCCCTCCAACCCACTCCAGAACACCTCGCAAAACTTCAGTCTTGCCTGGTTGAAAGGCCGCTGGGTACCATCAACTGCCTAGGGTACAGCAAGCTGAAGACCAGGAAGTGCTCAAGATACAACAGGCTACCCAGAGGGTACTCACCAGCTTTCTAATTAACCAGCCAACCCCTCCCAATTCAGCAATTTTAAGAGGAAGATGACTAAATTATTTCAGAGAGGAGAGTTGTGAAATGTTATCAACCTATACAGTTTAATTTGTAAAATCACAGAATAAATTAAGGTGCAAATGCAATGGTATTATCATCACATCAGGTCCCCACACCTCAGCATTTACTCTGTGGTTGAGGAGATGTGAAAATTCAGAGACCTCCTGCATGGGATGCATCATTGATTCATAAGACCAGGCGGCACTATGACAGTGGTTTGCCAAGATCTTAAAGGGGCATTTGATCAGGAGAATCTTGATCTTAGTTTATCCTTAGAATCTCAGGTCAAACTTAATAAAATTATTTACAAAATTTTAAATATTTAAAAGTCTTTAGAGGGCAAAAAAAATAAAGTAATTCATGCAATGACTCACAAAGTTTAACATTTATTTCTGTTCACATTTCCCCAAAGACTTAGATTCTCTCCAAATATAAGATACGCATGTGTAATTTTGCTTCATTTTTGTAAACTCCACTATTACTTTTAAATGTCAAGAATATGTAGCCCAAATACCACTAAATGTTACCCACTGTGAATATTTTTTACAAGAAGTAATAAGATATTAGTACAAAATAGTCATTTCAGTAACTACCAAGGACAGTTTGAAAACAAAACAGATATTCAATAGTAATCTCTAGGGAAAATTAATGGAAAATTATACTTAAAATAATCTTTCTCTTCATGCCTTAGTTACTATGCCTGTGTGGCCTATCAAAGCAGTCACACTGAGATGCACTGACCTATAGAAATTATTTCTTCTTTTTGATGGACCCACCATCTTCTGCAGAAAATAAAATTGTACTGATTTTTTTTCTCTGAAGCTTCAGTAGGAATGACCCAAGGATAAAAAAATGAGCATGGTACAGAAAGAAGAGACCCAAAACATGTCTCAAAAAAACGAGCTTCTACACGGCTCTCAGTATGTTGTTATCTCATCTCTTATTGCCACTGTAGCAAATTTCTACTAACTTATTGACTTGAAACACATCACTTTCCAGTTCTGGAAGTCAGGAATTCAAAAATCAGTGATTTTGATTTCCTCATCGGGATTCCACTCATAAACATGCAGATGATGTATACTTTTTAATCTGTGGATCATGTAGGTAAGATTAGGTTTAATGTCTCTTGTGGCTCAATAACCTATGACTTTTTGGCCAGTAACTCCTATTTTCCTCAAAGACTAAAAAAAAGAAGATACGTGTACATATATAGCAAATTAAAGATGACCACAAATTCTTTGACATCCTTTCTATAGAGAGGTGAAGACAGTTCCCTCCCTTTGATCCCCATGGACTATGTGACTGCTCTAACCAGTGGAAGAGACCTGTGCCAGTGTCAGATCCAGGCCCAAGAGGCTGACAGTTAACATATCCCACTCTAGAAACATTTTGCTCTTGGAGCCCTGAGCAGGTATGTGAAAAGTTCACCTACCCTGATAGTGGACAACTCAGAAAGGAGTCTTTGATGAGCCCAGGCACATGGATGAGTTGCCACCAACCCTCCAGACCAGCCAGCCGTGGTGGGCTAAAGAGTGACCTCCCCAACGATGCCTGTGTCCTAACCCCTGGAACCTGTGAATGTGCCATCTTAATGGCAAAATGTTAACAGGTGCAATTAATTGTGGGATGTGGGGTGGGAAGATGAACCAGATGGTCCCAGTGTGATCAAAGGGTCCTTATGAGAGGCTGACTTGGGGATCACATACCAAGAAAGTGATGTGATGATGGAAACTGAGGGAGAAAAGGGAATGTGATGCAGAACCATGGCCCATAGGACAGAGGACACGGTGAGAAAACAGGATTCTCCTTGGGAGCTCCAGCAGGAACACGGAGCTGCCTACCTCTCCATTTTAGCTCACTGAGACTGATTTTGAATTCCTGACTTCCAGAACTGTAAGATGATGTGTTTCAAGTCATTAAGTTAGTGGAAATTTGCTACAGTGGCAATAAGAGATGAGACGACAACATACTGTGAGGTACAATGACAGTCTGTACAATGGCAGACTAGGCACAGCCTCTGCAGGGCACAGCAGTGCAGAGAACACAATGGCGGCCTCCTAGTGTCCCTCCCCAGAACCTTGGCTGCGTGCCTCCTCCCACGCAACCCAGCCACCTCCCAGGAGCTCACGCCATCTGTACTGTGGAGCTTTCACCTCATGGATGCCACTCCTGACACCTCCTGGCCCCTTCACCTGCCAGGCAGTCAGTCATCCAATGCTTTGTTACTGCTCTGGGTGGGCAGGTAAACTAAGCTGGTCCACTCAGACAAAAAGGAAGGGTTTCTATTTCCAGATTCACACTCTCTAAACATGAACAAAAAAAGCAGTGCCCCAGCTGTTGGCAACCACCTTGCAACTAGGGAGAAGTCACAGAACTGTTGGAGGGCAAAGAGCAGGACAGAGTAGAGAAATCCACAGAGAACCAGAGAGAGGAATACGCAAATCACACTCCTAGTCAGCTTGCCATGAGATTCTTCCTGATAAGATGAACACGTTCCTTCTGGGTCTAAGACAGTTTGAGTTGTGGTCCTTTCTGTGTGGGTGATGGAACCACCCTGACTCAAGAGGCCCAGCCCAGAAGACACTAAAAAAGCCAGATGAGAACAGCAGATGTTTTACAGGCATGAAGAGTCAGCTGAGGGGGAAAATGAGAACCTGAAAGCTGTGGTCAGCTCGCTGTTCTTTCTACTTCTCATCATGCACATGTGGTTTTCAAGAACAAGCTATTTATTTATTTATTTATTTTCAATAAATATAAGGGATGTTTTTTGCTTTTTTAACTGAAGAGAAAAGGCTACATTATTTAATTAAAACAGTTTTCAATCGAGTGACCATCATGCAAGGTGTTATGTAAAATTTACCAAAGAGCATGACCAGGTTTCTTACACATAATTTCACACAGATCTTTGTCTACCCAAATATATCATAGTTTTTGTCTCTGACAGGTGAGTTGAGATATCTCATTGTAGTTCAGAACTGACTTTATTCCCTGACTGCTGGTGAAACCCAGTCACTGTGTCCCTCTTTCTGAACTGCCCCTCTGTCTCCTTCACCCCGTCTTCAGTGGGGTCTGTCTCACCACCCATAGGAACTCTATACAGCAAAGACGTGAACTTTTAATGGCCAGGATGACACTTCACAATCTATTGCTTGGATTTGGCTTTATGTCATCTTGTGACAGAAAAAGATTCTCTATTTTTAAAAATAAAGTCATACCTCATTTCTGTTATAGCTTCTGGTTCTATTTCTCCTTAACACAGCCTAGCACTTCCCAAATGTATACATTCCCCTAGATTTCCTGTCTCTTAAATTCTTCATTGTTTTGTTTTCATTATAGACTGTAAATCAATAAGATATTTGCTTGAGTATGTTGTAAGAGGCAAAATTCTAACCAATTATGCCAACAACATTTATTAAAGATTCTTTCTTTTGATCCTAACTGGTATCGAGAGAGAGAGAGAGAGAGACAGTGAGAGACGCAGAGAGAGAGAGAACAGAAACAGAGAGAGAAACAAAGACAGAAAAAAAACAAAGAGAGAGAACAGAGAAAAAACAGAAAAACAGAGAGTGGGAGGAAAAAAGGGAGAAAAAAACAGAGAGAGAGAGAAAGAGACTGACTGACCTCCAAGGCATCAGCAAAACTGCACCAAGTGAAACACACTTCTTGTTCCTGTTCTTAGGGACAAGAAACAAAAACACATACAAAATCATGCTGTCCCAGAGAAGTGGCTGTCCTCTGACCTCCTCAGGTGGCAATGCTCCGCTAAGTAAAAAGTCCCAGGTTACTTATTCTGCCCTCCATCCCCCTCACCCAGTCTTCAGTGGGGTCTGTCTCACTCCACTTGTGTCTGACCAAGGCCAAGAGAGAGAAGGCACAGCAGGACCCACATGAGAAGGGGCTTTCCAATGCCTTGGGGAGGGGTAGCCTTCTAGGGTACCCTTCACAGCTGAGCAAGCAGCCTGAGAGCCTGCGCTGCCGGCTGCTGGTCAGCATCCCTCCCTAAGATGTTGGAGGGCACTTGGCAGTCTCACAGGCCTTCCACGGGTCACCAGCTTGCTTTGAGAGCCTTCCAGGTACTGTGGACTGGTGAAGGCAAGACAGGTTTCCATTCTCATGCTCGAGTGAGGACATGTGAACAGGGAAGCTGGATGTGTGTACACAATAGCTATCTTCTAGAAGGGCTCCCTCCCCTGGAGTCTGCCTGTCATGAAATGCCAACAGCATGCAACAAGCGCTCCCAACACGCAGCTCCCTCTGAGGCCTCAACACAGCAGACCAGAGGGCCAATAACATCGATTCCCTATAACATGTCAGAAACAATGACTCTAATGACCAATGACCATGGTTATGTGTTAATGTGTTTTATCATACAAGCATTAAGAGACAAAAAGCCATTGGATGGCATACCTGGATTATTTTAGGCAGTACATCAACTCCATTTTTAGTGTTTTGTGTTGCAGTTAGATACTTTTTTTCCAAAAAAAAAGTTACAATCCACTTAATAAAAACAACACGAGCTGCCATGTATGGAATTTTTGTGCTATAAAAGTTCTCATTGTCTCGAGTTGTAGCAATATACATTGGCTTTGGTCTCAAATGGGGGATGTCTGGTAGGAAAAAAGACAAAACACATGATTGATTAGGTTAGTTAATCTTAACATTATGTAATCCCTACAAATATTTCAGCTTACAATTAAATAAACATACATTTGGTTCAAATAGCAACTAAGAATGAAGAATCATAAATTATTCTAAAATGGAATTTTTTACTAGGCTCTTTTCCAGTTCCGCCTTGCAATCTGACCAAGAAGGGGTGGTGGTTGTTCTTGTATATATATATAGCTATGGAATATAGTTATGGAAAAACTACGCTAATAACTCTTTTTAACCATTTTGAAAAATTACAGGGGACGATAATTGTGAAAATCTTTTCACATATATTATACCTAATTTAATCTTATTTTATGGCTGGAAAAATATAAAAACATATATGAACTTAAAAAAAATCATTTAGCTATTTTAACATCCAATACTGCTCTAATTAAATCCACTGAAGTTTAGTTTTATTCTCTTTTCCCTTTAGAGAAATCCAAGGAACCAGAATCATTATAATTTATGCTTAAAAGAATTCAGAAAGTCACAGTTCATCTTTGAAGTATCAAATGCAACCTTTTCCAAAGCATTAGCAAGAGGTTAATTTCTAATTCTTTAAATTTCATAATCAATATTAAAATTACATGGCCTTGGATTTGAGATTCTACTTGCCATAATCCAACTCACTATCTTAACTAGTTTGTGTATATGTGCAATACCTGTGTGAGTCAGAAAAAATCTCAATAATTAACTTTTAATCTAGAAATATTAACAACGTACCATGTTTTTCTACAATGAATATAGACTACACATAAAATCAGAAACAATTTTGAAACATATATATGTAAAGCTAAGACAATCCATGTCCTGGTAGCCCCAGAAATCTGCACTTCCACATCTCACCAAGTTTAGGCTGCTCTCACCTTGCCTGAATGCACGCATGTGTGTGTGTATACACACACATGCAACACAGACAATGAAATTAGCTGGCCAATTTCTCCGATAAACTTATATCCTTTATGCCTTCTTTCTCTTCAAATCTATTCTTGTTTATTTAAAACAATTTCACCTGCTTTAAATAATAGTGAAAGGAAGATTCACCCCTCACTTGCCAGCAGCATTCTGAGGGACGCTTCTGTCCTGGGAGTCCTCATTTCTTATAGAAGAAAAGCTTCAGGAGCTAAATACGAAATTCAGTCATGTTTCCTAGGCTTCTAGGGCTTACTGTCCACAGTTTGTCGTCACCCAAAAGCCTGCCCTCCATGAGCAGTTGTCGGTAGTGTTTGCGGAGGTGAGACCCATGAAAGCAAGGGCACACTGTGGGCAGCTGTGGCCCTGGGCTGGCCTGCCTGGCCATTGAGCATGGTCACACACTGCACATTCACAGGGAAAGGCATGAGGAAGTGCAAGCTTTTTCTCACTGAAACACAGCAAGTACAATTACACCAAAAATAGCATGGTATGTTTCAAATTACTCCTGAGTATAGGCGCCTCGGTTCTGCTTTATTGCTGTAAGCTGAGGTGCATCTTAGTTGATCCAAATAGTTGGAAACACCTATGAAGAAACTTTACACCTCTTTCAATAAAGTCACCATTCAGCACAAGCATGAAAGGGCTGCTTTACTATAAAATACTCAAAGGCCACTTTGAAAGAAACTACAGTTTTCTGCGACGTCCTCTACACACGGCTCCCACAGTACTTACCAAGCACAGGTTTGTAGATGTTTGTTAACTTAGTAAATGATGGAAATAAATGAGGAAGATAATATTTTCGAAACAATGTAAAAAGAAATTTAAAACCAGTATCTTGATTTTCCTTATTCTTCCACTCCAAGCTTGCAGCCTTTGGATAATATGTGGAAAAGAACATATGTATATTTATATTTTAAATTAACATACACTAAATTGAAATGCTGTTGTTATTAAAATTATTATGCTAAATTAAAAAGTGACAAATAATATTGACAATCATGCAATGAAATCAAAACAAAGCTCAAAAGATGATAGAAATGAATATTTCAAAACAAAACAGTAACTATGTTAAAAATAGTATTTTAATTGAGTATTTTAAAAAAATCACCCAGTGATACGGTATCTTTTCAGACCTACTCTATTACTGCATGTCCATATTTTTCCCACATGTTCTTTGTAGTGATTTAACATTTCTGTGCCTTTGAAACATTGTCAGAAACAGGTACTTTTCTTTTCTAAACTCAAAAAGGCCATTTATAATTAATAGGAGTTAAAAAAAACAATGCCTCTCAAGAATTTCACCTAATGTTTCACCCACATGCAAAATCAATATCAAAAGGCAAAAACTATAAACTCTTGGGAAATGTATCCTCCTTATTCAAGCAATTCACTAGCTAAGATCAGCCAGGCCCACCAGGCCAGGTATCAGTGAAGTTTACAGTTTTCTTCACACTGAGATGATCTTCTCCCCTTCAGGCACCCATCACAATGTCTGCTAGTGGGAACACTCAGGACTGCTTCACAGCTGGGACCACCCCATAGGACCAGGAGAACAGTCTGCTCACAGAGGGGCAGTCACTCACATTACTTAGGGGAACGCAGGGCAGAGAGGGCCCCAGAGGACCTGCCAGTGGTTCTGAACACCTGTTGGGCCCCAGAACACTCTAAGCAGGGTTCCCAACTTCCTTCACCACCTGCCCACTTGAGAAACAATAATTCTGTGCAGGAACTGCGGCAAAGGGATGTGGTGCTGTGGCTGCCCCATGGGAGAGGGGCTCAATGTTCATAACTCAGGAGCTCTGAGAACTTATCCCAACAGAAGAGAGGGCAGGAGGGAGGTACAAATGCTGTACACCACTAAAGCATTCACAGTTTGCATGCAAACCACTATCCTACATCAATGCCATCACCCTCTAATGGGGTCGTGAGGATGACATAACTTATCCAAGGTCATATAACTCTTTAGTGACACAACTAGAATGAGAACCCAAGGTCCCCAATGCATCTGAGTTCTAAATACTCCATGTTGACTTCCCAGGACAAATGGAATGTCCAACTACTTCTGAAAAGATGGCATTAGAGGTGCACAGAGAACAAGCCATTAGGGTTCAAACGTGGTGCTTCCAGATAATGAAAGCACACCCCAGGTGGGCTCTCAAGATTCTGAAGTCCTTGTGTTTCTGGGGTTGGCTAAAGCGAATGGGAGAAGGGCAGGGATAAAATTGCTAAGTACTCAGAAAGAACAGCCACATATGGAATCTTGAGGGTAGCAGAGGAAAGCACAATTCTCTAAAGAAAACTGGAAAAAGGTGAAAGAAAAGGAGAGAGAAAACACCATGAGAGGAGAGGATCTCAGAAAGGAGGGTAGTTGCTATCAAGTCACCTCAAAGAATGAGTAAAGCCAAAAATGAAGAGTGCCCTCCCTCTGGGTTGACCATGAGAACTTCCCTGTGGGTTGGGGCCTGCCACCTTAGCGTAACAGGGTAGAAGGCAGTCACAGGGGTGTCAAAGGAACATAAGGTGAGGAAGTGGCTTGGCAGAGATGATAATTCAACAACTCGGCTGAGGGGAAAGACAGAGACTGGACTACACTCAAGAGAAACCTGGGGGTAAGAGAAGTGTGCCTGAGAGAAAAGAAGCAGCAAATTTTTTTTCTAACCATATCAGCATTTAGAAATATAGACCAATGCTGGGTGTGGTGGCTCAAGCCTGCAATCCCAGCACTTTGGGAGGCCAAGACAAGAGGATTGCCTGAGCCCAGTGGTTTGAGATCAGCCTGGACAACTTGGAGAGATGTTGTCTCTACAATATATCAAAAAAGTAAGCCGGGGATGGTAGCATGAGCCTAAAGTTCCAGTTACTTGGAAGGCTGAGATGGAAGGATCGCCTGAGCCCAGCAAATGGAGACTGCATTGGCTGTGAGCGTGCCACTGCACTCCAGCCTGGGTGACAGAGTGAGATCCAACTCAAAAAAAAAAAAAAAAAAGAAAACAAAAAAAAGAAATATAGACCAAGAGACAGAAATCACCTATTAACTTCACAAACTAACGATTTCACCCCTGAATGCAGTTGGTGAATATAAGAAAAAAAATGACATAAACCTATGTGCTGCCGATGCAGTAAGATCACTGCATATGCATTCCTTTGGGCTGCCTGGTCTGTACTGCCTAGACCTGGTCCATCCTTTCAGCCTCAGGCCTGCCTCCTCCTCCATCCTGTCCTGCAAGCACAGAATCAGGGCTAGGGGAGGGGCAAGATGGGAAAACAGTTTAAACACACTCACGCAAAGCAGTACTTAAGCCTGGTCTTGCTGAAGTGACCTGACAATGGCACATACTGTGTTTAGTGAAATGTCACATGATACCTCAGCAAAAAAGCAAAAAGAAAAAATATGGACATTCAGAGAGACAAGTGGCAATTCTTTCTCTTTCCTATAGAGAATAAGCCCATCACTGAAATATTTACGATTTTCCTCTGACCTGAATAACCATATACTTCAACAGTATTTGAAGAAAAAAGCAGGTTTGGTCCTCAGCAATCTTTTCCCCGGATACAGCTGGCAGGAGAGGAGCAATTTCTTCTGGATATATCTTTGCTGAAGGGTGGAAAATAATGAGAGCTTTTTCACCAAAGTTAAATTGTAAACAGGACTTAGAGTTTTAAAAGCAGTCTCCATTAAAATACTTCTGTCCATACACTGCAGCTGCTTGTCCTGAGCTCCAAGTCAGGGTGCACAGAGGGCCCGGAAACCCCACCTAGACACCCATGAAGCCCCCTCCCACAGGGACATACTTGCCCTTTCACATTCTGCTTTGGTCAACCCAAGAGCAAATGTCAGTGGCAGGACAATAAAGTAATGTGCAGTGATAAACAAATGGCCCTAATAGGCAAGTTCCTTGGAAACTTGCAGGACAGAAATGGCCGTCACCAACAGGAGACCACTATAGTACTTCCACAAATGCTGCATGAAAATACACAGCTGTCAAAATAAGATCCCATGTGAGCAGATGAATGTCTACTCATGAAGTAATAGTGAGAGAACAATAGACAGTCATTGTGGATGGTGGAGTGAAATCTCATTAACAGCCACACAAACACTCCACACTATCCATGTGTCTCTGCTTCCTACTATTACCAAAATCTATCCCCTCCCTTTACTCCTATTTCCATCACTTCAGTGAACTTCTCTTTCATTTCATACGAAATAGCTTCCAAGTCTTTTGATTCTAACATTTGTAGGAATCTACTATGAATATGAACAGGGAATGATTCCCTTTCAGATGCCATTTACAAAATCAGAGTTTCTATTTAAGAAAATGGAAAACCGAGAATTCCTCACTGTAAGTTGAAGAGTGATTGCAACAGGTGAGAACTACTCCCATAACTTACCATCAGCTACATTAGGGCTAGGGTTGATGAGCGTCTCGAGTGTGCAGGGCCCCCGGGACGACAGGACGGCCGGGAAGCCAGGCACGAGGCAAGCAAACATCAGCACCTGTTCTTCCGCACAATTTGTCTGAAGTGCTTGGAGCCACAAAAGAAACAGCCTGATTCCTTCACATCTTATCTACAAGAAAATTAGAAGCAATGAACAGGCATAGGCATTGGTGTAGAAATGCACTGCAATGTAGCATCAGTTCTGAGACAGAGAAACCAGAAGTTAAAGGTGTCCTTAAAGCACTACACCAAGTTCCTCACTTAGTGACGAGTACAACCAGGCTGCACCATAGCACAGAAGTCAAGAGCTGGAGCTCCGGAGCCAGAGTGCCTGGGCACAAACGCAGGACTCACCATTTTCTGGCCAGGACCCAGAGAGAACCATTTACCTTTTCCATGCCTAAGTCTCCCCATCTGTAAGACAGGCATGATGAAAGCACTTCCCACAAAAGACTGTTATGGAGATTAGGTGCTTTAACACACGTACAGCACATGCAACAGTGCTTGGCTCACAGGGAGCACTGCCAAATATTTTCTTATAGGACTTAGTTCCAAAAGGCATCAGTGCCATATCATCAACGCTGGATTATCCTTAAGAACAATGACAAAGATAATCTTCCCCCAAATTTACACTGTGCTGTCACCATAATATGCTAAATCAACAATGGTCTTGAAAATTAGAACTCTTGAAGGCTGGGCTCAATGACACCGTGCAGCTCTCCAGTGTTCCTGCCCTGTGTCCCCACTCTATTCTCCCAACACCTTTGCCACGCTCTGAGTAGTCACCTGGCAGAAACATCAACTCAGGTAGGCATATCCTTTTTCCTCCATCCTATTCCTAGATTTCAAAAACACACAGCTCTTCATTTCTGCATTCCCAAATGGCTGAAGAGATGATATAAATAAAAGAAACTACATAAGCAAAAGAAACTGAAGGAAAAAAAAGGTCCAACTCAGCCAAAAGATGGAGTGAGCTCCAAATGCAGGCAGCTGGGGTGATTGCCAGGTCTCCTTCCATGCAACTCAAGATGGTGCTGACCCCACGAGAGCAAGAATTTGGCAAGGCAGACGCAAGAGAGACATATCGATATGTAACTGGCATAAAACAACAAATGTATCATATATATAATGAGAAAAGGTGTGACTGCCTTCCAACAGAAGTTGAAATACACCCAGACAGAATCCTAGCTGCTAACAGCACACCCCATTAACAGAGTGGGACCACAGCATACTTCCACACGTGCTCCTGGACCCCGCCACTGCGCTGCACAAAACTCCATGTCCACTCACACCTGTCATCCCGCCCCATAGGTGAGATGAGTGATAATGCAACACTATTCACTCATCACATAAAAAAATGACACAGTTCTGTATATATTTCAATCAAATGTATGTAATTTAACAGGAGGAAATTCTATCACAAGTCTCTAATTATTTATGCTAATTGTATTTAAGAGAACTAAATACAAATAAGGTTAATAATAAACACGAGTTAACAGACCAGGCACAGTGGCTCACACTCGTAATCCCAGGGCTTTGGGAAGCTGAGGGGAGAATCACTTGAGGCTAGGAGTTCGAGACCAGCCTGGGCAACTTAGGGAGATCCTGTCCCTACAAAAAATGCTTTAAAAATAAGCTGGGCATGGTGGCGCACACCTGTAGTCCTAGCAACTCAGGAGGCTGAGACAGGAGGATTGCTTGAGCCCAGAACTTTGAGGCCGCAATAAGCTATGATCACACCACTGCATTCCAGTGTATATGGCAGATCAAGACCCTGTCTCAAATAAATAAACAAACAAGAGATATCAACCTGATAGGTTTTAACTACAAGACTATTTCCTCAAAATGGGAGGGCCAGAATATGGAATCTAGGGTGAGGTTAGTAATAGATCACTTCTTTTTTCCAACAAATAATAAATAGTTAACATATCAAGTTTTAAGTGGCTGTGACTGTTTAAACTGATATAAAACAAAACATGCATTATCTTATTAAAGACATTCACATGACTCAATTAGCTACAAGTGAATTTTCTTTCATAGAAAATTCATCCCAGGCTGACTTTTTTCTGCCACTTCCATTTTAGGGTCATGTTATCTCAGCATCAAATGGTACATGTCATCATAAAAGGTATATTCATTTTTAAATAAACCTATATTAACCTACATTACAAGATGAACCTTCTGCAAGTCAAATATTCAAGAGTGAGGCCCTGCTATTCTTTTCTATCACAATGGGTTTCAAAATTAGCATAATTTTAGCAAAAAGATTACTAAGGTAGACAGAAGCAAGCTCCTGAGCACTGACACTTAAAGTGGGATCACCCTTCCTTTTTCTAGTGATGAAACTAGAGCAGTCAGTGCCTGCCCCTCTTGCCACACCCAGCAGAATCAGAATTAGAACTCAGAACTCTAGAATCCAAAGCCCAAGCCACTTACTCCTAACACTATTAAGATGTCTCTTGCAATGTGAAAGACCTTTACAATGAAAACTACAAAGCACTGCTCAAAGAAATCAAAGATGACACGAACAAGTGAAAAAATATCCCATGCTCATGGATTGGAAGAATCAACATTCTTAAGATGTCCATTTTACCTAAGGCAATCTACAGATTTAACGTAATATCCATCAAACTACCAGCAACATTCTTCTCAGACCTAGAAAAAACAATACAGGAATTCATATGGAAACATAAACTACCAAGAATAGCCAAAACAATCCTCAGCAAAAAAAAAAAAAAAAAACAAAAAACTAAGCAGGAGGTATCACACTCCCAGACTTTAACCTTTATTATAAAGCTACAATAATCAAAACAGTCTGGTATTGGTAAAAGAACAGGCATATAGACGAATGAAATAGAACTGAGATTCCAGAAGCAAAACCTCAATTTTTCAACCAACTTATCTTCGACAAAGACTCCACCACCCACTACTGGGGAGAGGAGAATCTATTCAGTAAATGGTGCTGGGGAAACTGGCTGACCACATGCAGAAGATTGAAACAGGACCCGTACCTATCTCCATACACAAAAATTAACTCTAAATGGATCATAGACCTAAATGTAAAACCTCAAACTGTAAGAACCTTAGAAAATGCAGGAAACACTCTTATGGAAGTTGGAACTGGCAACCGATTCCTGATCAAAACCCAAAGTGCTCAGGCCATAAGAGATAAGATAGACAAGTGGGACCTAATTAAACTGATAAGCTTCTGTAAAACCAAAGAAACCATCAAGAGAACAGGGAGACAGTCCACAGACTGGGAAAAAATATTTGCCAACTCTCTGTCTGACAAAGGCCTAACATCAAGGATCTACAAGGAAGTCAAATGTGCTAAAAGAAAAAAACCAACAACCCCATTACAAAGTGGGCAAAAGATATGAATAGAGACTTCTCAAAAGAAGACATACGAGCAGCCAACAGATACTTGAAAAAATGTTCAGCTTCACTAGTCATCAAGGAGATGCAAATTAAAACTACACTGAGATGCCACCTAACTCCAGTCAGAATGGTCATCATCAATAACTCAAAAAACAACAGATGCTGGAGAGAATGTGGCGAAAAGGGAACACTTCTACACTGTTGGTGGGAGTGTAAACTAGTACAACCTCTGTAGAAATCAGTGTGGCAGTTCCTAAAAGTTCTAAAAATTGACCTTCCATATGACTCTGCAATCCCCCTACCGGGAATATACCCAGAAGAACTCAAATCACTCTATAAAAAAGATACCTGCACACGTATGTTTATTGCAGCATTGTTCACAATAGCAAGAACATGGAACCATCCGCGCTGCCCATCAAAAGAGGACTAGATAAAAAAATGTGGTACCTATACACAATGGAATATTACGCAGCCAGAAAGAAGAACAAAATCATGAACTTCGCAGCAACCTGGATGGAATTAGAGTTTATAATACTGAGTGATCTCTCACAGAAACAAAGAGCTGAGTATCACATGTTCTTGTTCATAAGTGGACCTTAAACAACTACCAAAATACTATAAGAAAAGGATAGACAGTAGCGGGAAACTATTGGGGGGGTGGGATTGATAGTAGTTAATATCTGCCTGGGGTAGGGGGGGCATACCTCATCAACAAGGGTACCTGCACAGTGAATATTTGTATACCTCACCCTGAATTGTACCCCACAATTTTAAAATAAAAATTAAAAGAGGAAAAAAAAAGTCTCTCACAAAAAGTTATGATGGTGTAAGAAAAAAACCCTAACAATATTTGCCATATATCCTTTCTCAATTAAAAATAAAAACAAAGTCAAAAAAACAAACAAAGTCAACTGTTTTTAAAGATCTTTTTTTCCAAATGGCCTAACATTGTTACTTTGTGGCATTAACAAATTTAAGAGTAATAAAAAGTGCTATTACACTTTCATCTAAAATAAATACCTTAATAGAATTTCCAGTGTGTAGAAGCTTCTTTAAGGTTGAGCCTGAAAGTTTAAAACAATGAATTAGAAATAGAATATATAAATGCATATTTGAGATCTACTTTTAAAAGACCAATTTTAGAAAGAAAAAATGGGACTTATGACAAAAGGTGTAAATTTTTTAATACAAAAGGAAGAAGGCTGACCTTCAGAAGCAAAGCAATGTCACAAAAGGAAGGAAGTTTTTAAGATGAAAGTACTTTAGGTATGTATGTCTTCAAAATTCCTTTAAAACAGTCAAAATGATTGATTTTAAGGTAACCCAGATGTCCACACTGGATTACATGCAAATATCTCTTGTCATGCATAAAATTAATGATTGTTTTAATCTCTAAAGGTAAAAATAATGTAAAACGACTGCTCACAAAACACATTTACAAGCATATTTGACAAATATTCAGGATGGCATGTTTCTCTCCTGGCAATGACGACCACATTTATGGGACTTGGTCCCTCAATAAATCTTCTAGCAGAGCGCTTTGGTCACTGTCAAGGTGACAGACAAGATTTACTCAGAACTACACCAGCTGATACAAAAAGTTTGGTGCTGCAGCTCACTGTAATGAGAAAAGTCTCTAGGAGAATGGAAACCTGTTACCAAGTACTCTACAGACTGTTCACGCCCTCAGTATGGAGGTGGCCTGGCAACCCCAACAGCTTATTACAGGTAGCCTCTATAAACGGGATCTTACCCTCAAAAAAGAGATGACCTTTAAAATAGAAATATATTGGAAGTCTTAGGCAAGAGAACTTTTCTCAATCAAATTACACATCTTCTAAGAAAAAAATTACTTAGCTCTCCTGATGAAAAGTTTTGTGCAATATTTAAAAAACAGATGTCAAATCATGTTTACTCCACCAACGAATTTCAAAGAGCTGTTACATGAGAGGAAACCAGCACTGTGATGACTGACACAGCTATGCTATGTGGCCAGATGCATACATGATAGTCAAATGCATATGCTTTAGAGGTTCAGTAGTCAGAATAAAATCACTGGCAATCTGAAGGAACCTTTGATAACTGCTCACTGAAAACTCATTGTCATGGCTCAGTCTAGGTTACAGCATGCAAATCACTATTAGTTTGGGACTGAGTGAAGGAAGTTAAAGTGCCTCCCCTTCCTCACATCTCTTATCACCAAACCATATCTAGTCATTTTGGGTCTAGAGTGGCATTTACCAGGCTGGACTCTCTCACAGCTACTGTTCAAGGACAGTGACTGAGGACTTTTCTACCCTCCACCTTTCCTCAACCAGGGCCTTGTTCCTCACCCCCAGGTTCATTCATTCTTGGACAAAGTCTGTTCTGCCTCAGTTTAGCATTTGTTCCATTACACTTTATGAGGACAGTATGATGGTTGGCAGAGCCAACAAACACTGGCCCTCCCAGGAGACTGGGGATCAAGTCTGCACAGCGAACTCTCCTCTCCTAGCCAGCTGGCTGCTCCATCATTTTGCAACACATTCTCAGAAATACATTATCCTAGCCATTATGGACCCATACCAAGAAGGTGATGGTCTAACTAGCACCAGTGGTCACACACCACTAGAGGATAGAGGCCGTGTGATCAGACTGAGATCTGCATGATGATACGGGTCTGAAGACCACTATGGATTGAAGGAGGGGCCTCATGGACAACCTGGCATGAAGGAAAAGGACCTGGAGAGAGAATACAGCCATGGGGGAAAGAAGGTCACTGGGCAGATCAGAAGGCACAGAGCAGCGAGGAAGGAAAAGCTGCATGGTCACAGGAAAAGGGCTTTCACTGAGGGCATCATGATGATGCCTGGAATTAGTACAGAAGCAAAAAAAGGCCCGATCTGGTCCCGCCCAAAGGAGACAGAAGAGTCTCAGACAGACGTCAGGTTCCAAGTGGCCAATGAAGTAAGACAGAGGCTGAGGTGGAAGGGCTGTTCCTTCACCCAAGAGGACTTCCCGAGGGCAGACCCAAAGAAGTGCCTGGGAGGGAAGGAAACACAGGGCAGTATGGTGAGAGTGCACAGAGAGGATCCTGGAAAGACACCCATGAGTCAGCCTCATTCTGCTGGGTGCAGTCGCTCTAACCATCCCCTCATACAATGACATGTAGGGTCCCTGGATTTTGCTCTGCTTGGCTGTGACACCTTCAGAGGGGGTTTTGTGGACCTGTATACAAACCAGTTTCTACCCAGTTTGATTAATCATGCAGAAATATATTTATCTGAAGAGAGCCTTGACTCCAGTATTAAGTATGAAAAAATAAACAAGGATGATTTTCTATGCAAATGCTCATACTTCAGAATTATAAAATCTGACTCATTCTGACCACTTCACAGTGACAGATTGCTCGACATGCCAGATAAACTACTGTTAGGACAGCTCCAAAGACAGTACTCGGCATGTCCAGTGGAGGAGTCTGGGCCTCCAGTCACTGTTCTTGCTAAGATGTTACAAACTGGGTAAAAAGCTACTTGTACCAGCAGTTTTAACCAGTTGATGTGGCATTAGGCAGAATTAAAGTAACACCAGTAGTTTTAACCAGTTGATGTGGTATTAGGCAGAATTAAAGTAACACCACGTAGCCGGGCTCGGTGGCTCAGCCTGTAATCCCATGCCTTTGGGAGGCTGAGGTGAGTGGATTGCCTGAGTCCGTGGGTTCAAGACTCTCCTGGGCAACTTGGCCAGACCTCATCTCTACAATAAATCAAAATGAGCCAGGTGTGGTAGCACGCGCCTGTAGTTCCAGCTACTCGGAAGGCTGAGGCGGAAGGATCGCTGGAGCCCAGCAGGTCGAGGCTGCGGTGGCCGGGAGCAGCCACTGCACTCCAGTCTGTGTGACAGAGTGAGACTCCAACTCAAAAAAAAAAAAAAAAAAAGTAACACCACATACTATCTACCAGATGTATAAAGTTTCACAACACAAATGCAAATTAATTTTCCCATATAGCTCTAATAAGTCTATACATTCTGGGAAGGGCCTGTTAATCTTCAGACATTCTAAAGGGCTCTGAGGAAAATGAGTATAGTTTTCATACACATGGTAAACAATAAACAACATTCTATCTAGCCCAGATGAAACACTCTGTATGCAATCAGTCCTCACTGTTACCATGCCTACTATCCACGGAGTCTTACAAAGCCCCATGGTGTCTCTTTAACTATACTTTGCATTTAGATTTTTTATTTTTACTTTAATTTAAATACATAAGCCCAAAGCTGCAATTAAACAGAAATGCTATGAACAACTCTCCAAATTTTAAAGAAAAATTTTCTTTGTGTATCTGAAAGATCAAGGCTCTATCTTAAGGTAATGATTTAACTCATTCACAAGTTAATAGATGTATTCACTACCTATACTTCACTTTCTCTAAGCCACATTTAGAGCAAGCGATAGATCCATTTTCTTCCAAATTCCATGTTGGACATGTCTTGGATTTAATTACCATACCCAGTAAACTACATTGGTGGTCTCAATAACATAAAACACTGCTGAAAATTCAACTGAAAGAAATCCATATTACTAAAAAAAAAAAAGAAAAAAGTTTTAAAATTATTCTTACCTATACTCTGGTAATGCCATCGAAAGAAAATTCGTTCAGGTAGAAACTGCAGTATTTTCTATTAAACAAAAAAGAAACAACAATTGAAATCACACATTTTCATGACAGACCCATATTACTTGCTATATAAAAGTTTCATAAAATGAAAAGAATACTACTCATAGTAACACAAATACTGTACTTTATGCTGTATTCCTATGGGACAGTTTCTTTTACTTGCCCAGGCAAGCTTCTTTCCCTGAATATTTTTAAAAATCACTGTCCGAAGTTTAATTCCCTCCAAAAACACATACATACACACATACACACACACACACACACACACACACACACACACACACACACACACACAAAGCCTAAAGTGATAACTTTACCTCAATCAAATAAGTCACTGCTTAAATATTAAAAGAATAATTTCCCAAATGAGATTCCCCAGGCGGCTTGTTTTCACCTTCTCCTTCCCATTGCCATTATAATCATTATTTGTCTCTGGACAAAGAACAGGAACAGAATTGGAAGAAAGATGAACAACACAGAGGATCAGACCTTAAACTATGCAGTGAAACAAGAATATGGAAAAAAAAAAAAGAACATGGAATCGGTAGAAAGAATTTTGTGAAATTAATGGGTCAAAAAGTGGGTTTTAAGATTGTAGTTATGAACGCTCCCAAACTTTCATAACTTCTAATTTTTAGATTCCACATATAAGTGAGATCATGCAGCATTTGTGTTTCTGTATCTGGCTTATTCACCTACCATAATGTTCTCCAGGTCCCTTCACACTGTCACGAATGACAGGACTGCCTTCTCTGTTAAGGCCGAGTAATATTTCATTATGTATCTATACCACATTTTCTTACCCACTCACCTACCGATGGACACTTAGTACACCATATCTTAGCTCCTGTGAATAGTGCTATGAGATATCTCTTCTACATACTGATGTCAGTTTCTTTTGGATGTATACCCAGTCATATAGTAATTTCATATTTAGTTGTTTGAAGAACTTCCATACTGTTCTCCATAGTGGCCATACTAACTTAGATTCCCACCAACAGTGTACAGGATTCCCTTTCTTCCACATCTTTGCCAATCTGTGTTATCTTTCTTTTTTTATACAAGTAATTCTAACAGGCATGAGGTGACATCTCACTGTAATTTTGATTGCATTTCCCTGATGAGTAGTGATGCTAAGCACTTTTTCATAAACTTGTTGACCACTCATATGTCTCCTTTTGAGAAAGTCTATTAAGTCTACTTGTTACCTCTTAATCCTATGACTCTAAAAGGTACCTCTTATCTCCTGTTACTACATGAAAATTCTGATGTGTACTCTCAAACACACCCTCACATATCCCAAATCCCATCTAGACACTAGACCACAGGTTCCACATGTGAAGCACACAAATAAAAGACAGATGAATAAAATATGTGGTTCTTGCTTTCCAGTATTTCCTGATTAGTGGGCAGGAAAGACAATAAAGAAAAAAATATCATTCAACCAAAAAAAAAAATCTCTGGCAGAAGTTTGAATGAGGCACTGCAAGGTGAGAAGAAAGTGTTCCCCTCAGCAGGGGCTTCAAGGAAAGAGGACCTTCCTGGGAAAGAAGATGCTTAAGCTGAGACTTGGAGGATTCGCCTAGCAGTGAACAGGGCAAAGGAAGAGAGTGGAGATGCCAAGAGACAGAGACAGCCTGGTGCCTGAAAGGAGCCACAGCAGCAGGAGGGTCAGCATGACTGGAGAGGGGAGAAGGGGAACAGACAGGACTGGGAGGGGAACAATGAGGCCGCCCATGTCCCCTTGGGAGCAGCACACCAATTCTGAGCGGGTTCCAGCTGGGAGAGACTTGCAACACTGAAAGGAGGCAGCAATAATCATGGAAGAGGCAATGGCAGCATTTCAGAGGAAAGATGAATGGGCCTGGACCATGGTGGGCAGGGGAAGGAAGAAGTAGTAACAGTGACAATGTTCAGGCAAGACTGTCAGGTCAGGAAGGCTGAGCAGCTGCGGGAAATGGGGGACACCCCACACTGCCCCCAGTGACTCAGTAGATGGTGATGCTTTCATCCAAGAGACCAAGTCAAGGAGGAATCCAGGACCTGAGGTACCATGGATGCCCTTAGTGGAGATGCTCTAGACAATCAGAAAACTGACACATAACTCTAGAACCAGGGCAGGACTGGAGGGCCACAGGACACAGGTAGCCACCAGAGATGTGTGTATGCGGGCATCTCCAGGAGAAGGGGCCAATGAGAAGACAAGGTGAGCCTGGAGTTGTCCTTGAGGGAGGGATCCTGCTCAGAAGGGAAGGAGGGAGAGCAGGAGCGAGGCAAATGTGCTCAAATCAAACGAGGAGGGTGCCAGTTGCTTGTGTGCTATGTGTGTTATTGATATGCCAGCTGTTTGCACGCTTATATATTTTAAAGATTAGAAACATTTCTGACTATTTCTATGCACAACTAGTTTTGAAAAGCCAAAGACACTAGAAAATGTGGGGAAATGAATATCACATTAGAAAAGGACTTGGATGTTAAATTGAATGAGTGCAATGTTCTCTCTTGCCTGGAGAACCCATGGCCTCTGTCCACCAGACACCCACACCAGGCAGGACCCACTCATTGTAGAGATGCAAACAACTGTTTGAAGATAAAAAGATCCACTGAAGTCTTCACCTTGCAATATACACCAGCATGAATTTTAGATGAATGACACAAAAAAGGCACTAATATAAAAACTGGGTTGTCATGTTTCATTACACTCCACTACATTGAAAGGGAAGGGAATAAGTAAAATGGTTCTCCATTGACTGCCTTACTGAGAAGCCACATGTGCACTGCCCAGCCAACAGAATGGAAACCCGCACGTCCCCATGAGCTGTAGAACACGACACGGATGGGAGCAAGAACCTACAGAGTTGGACCCAGTCCACAGGCAAGGGGATTAGAACAAGAAGCCCAGCAGCTCTGGAACTGAGAATAAGGACAAGCCAGGTCTCAGCAGTTAGCCTGCAGCCAGGCCAGGCCTGCAACTGCAGAGCCTCAAACAAGCACATCCCAGGGATGACCTAGGATCTCCAGACTCAAAATGGAGAGGTGGCCTCCTTCTGCACCTAAGTTTTAGGATTTTCTTTTTCTTTTTTTTTTTTTGAATCAGGCAGAATTGCAATGGCACAACTATAACTCACCGCAGCCTCAACCTCCTGAGCTCAGTCAACTCTTCCACCTTAGCTGAGTAGCTGGGACTATAGGCTCATGCTACCACATCCAACTTTTTAAAATTTGTTTTGTAAATCTGAAGTCTCTCTATGTTGCTCAGGCTGGTCTCAAACACCTGGATTCAAGCAATCCTCCCGACTTAGCCTCCCAAAGTGCTAGGATTACAGATGTGAGTCACCATGCCTGGACAAAGTTGTTTTTTTTTTAATTTGTTTGTTTCTTTTGCTGTTTTTTGTTTTTGTAGATATGGGGGTTCTGCTATGTTGCCAAGACTGGTCTAGAACTCCTGGCCTCAAGTGATCCTCCTGCCTCAGTCTCTCAAAGTGCTGGGATTAGAGGTATGAGCCACTGTACCTAGTTGATACTGACACTCATACTTCACCAAAAAATGTACTAGAGATTCTAGTTTAGTATCTTTGATAACAAATTAACAATAATCATTCTGAGCAGAACTCCCTGGAAAACATGCTGCAGTGGAGGAGGTAGGAGTATAGACGGTCTACTGAAGAGTGGCACTGGTGAAGGAGAGAGAGGGGAAACAGGGCTGGGCAGGGAGCCTCTGACCACAAGGCAGGGTGGGCAAATCCTATCAGCTGATGGGAGTTCCAGAGTTGAGGAAAGGAGTCCTGTGTGATGAGAAACGGCCTATGCAGGCACTGGCTGGGCCTGTGAGGAGCTGTATGTGCCCAGGGCTGGGAGCCACAGGTAGAGACAGCAGAGCCCATCAGCTAAACCCCTTCCTGGAGGGGCACACGGACAGCACGTCTCCACATGTGCCATAATAATTCTCCAACTGGTAATGAGGATATTCTGAGAGAAGTGTCCTCTCCATTACAGCCATGGCCTCCCTGCTGGCACTGCTCCTCATCAGTGAGAAAGGTGTGTCTCTCACCAGCTGGCGGCCATGGCAAGTCCATGGAAGCCTGGTCCCACTGAGGCTTTCTACGCTTCCCTGCCTCCCTCCACGCAGCTCACTCTAGCTGAGTGAGAGGCACAGCAAGGGCCTGGTGTCCTATCTCTCATGCATCCTTCTTCAAGGGGACCTGGCATCCCAGTTCATTCCAGAATCATCCTCTGAGTCCATCTGCCACTTAATTGTAAGATGTCACATAGGAAGTGCTGAGAAAATTAAAGATTCAGGCTAGATGGTATCCTACACTAGATGAATGCTTGACATGCCCATGGCAATTCAAATCTTTAATGTAGTCAGAAACCAATTTGACAATGATTCATGCTTTTCTGTTTTCCAAAATATACACTGGTCTTCTTGATTTAGTTTTCTGTTGTTAGTATGCAACAAGAAAACAGAAAAGCAAGATGTATACTTAGGTTCTTTGATGCTGTCAGTCTGTCACAAAAGTTGCCTCCAACTTATTCTGAGGTCAGGCCTATCATCACCACTTCTGGATAAGTTTTCAGGTTTACACAATGGAAGGACTTTAAAGGCACTCAAAAATAAACTCAATAAGGTTTGGATGTGACATACATACCCAATATCTGAGCTACTAAAAATATTTCTAAATGGATAGTGTCTTATACAACAATTCAAAGGCTGAAACATTACCCATGCTGAGGCTTTTTTTTGTGCCCAAATATTGTAAGGGCCATTTTTCACACATTAAAGTCTATAAGGTCAATAAAAAATAAAGCCCAACACAACCATCTATGTCTAAATGCTAAGCCTGTCCCTCAGAAAGTCCTAGATAGAGTCTACCTTTACTGAGGCAAATACAATCTGGCATTTCTTCTACTGCAGCCAATATTCTAAGCTACACTGCTGTGAATGCCATATAAGCTATTGACATCTTGTTTGTAGTTTCACTGGAGAGTAAAATAAAAAAAAAATTTCAAGAAAGCCACACAGTGTGAATAAATATTACTTTTCTGAAAAACACATGGCTCTATTTAATGCTCAGTGCTCAGCTGCATCTATATGGTAATCCATTATAGCACACTCAAAATCGAAATTAGGTATTACTACTGATCAGCACATCAGGGAATCTGTCATTCTTTTAACTGATTATCCATAGTTCTTTTTTCCACAGAACTCACTGCATGACCAGGAATAATGTGAAATGTAAGCTGGAGTTTATATAGGATGCTATAGTCTACTTTAAAACTACTGGTCTTCATTTAATTTGTGTGGGAAACATTTTTTTTTCCTTCAAATTCTTACCAGATGATTACAACATATCCCAGTGGATTCTCACTTGATTTCTATTCCACTTAGAAAGGTAGGACAGTGAAGAATGAGGAAAATGTTACACACTAAGTTAGGGAAGGTAATCTATTAAAGCAATGGCTGACTAAACCTGTGATGTCTGGAAGCAGATGAGAGCAACCCTTCCCAGATATCTGCATGACAGAAAGACTCTGGGTAAAGGAAATGCTGACCAGAAAGAGAATAAAAGAACTGGCTTATAAGAACAGAGGTCTTAGTTACTTGACCTCTTGAGTAATAAATGTCCAGAAAATTATGATAAGAACTGGACAATTCAGTTTAAAGAAAACATTCTATGAATCCTTATGCTACAAGGACAGGCTGGCTTCAGAAGGACTGGTGTGCATCGGAGCCCTGTGACACAGACACTTCCAGGGTGACCTGCAGAGAGAGGAGCTTCGGCTGTCTCAGACCTGGCCACTCTCCTCTTCCTACACATGACTCAACTCTTTGATGTAGATAGAATATTTTCTTTGAATTCTGAGAGTCAACATTTGTTTGGAACCTTAATATTCAAGAAAAATGCAGCTAAAATGAAGACCTGGATAACCTCAAAACTAAAATGACTACATTTCTTCTTGGACCAGCAATCCCTTCCAGGACAATTCACATCTAACCACTAGCCAAACTGCTATAGAAAAAGGAAAGCACAGCTCCAGCTTGTCATATCCTTTCCATCTTGAAGACCAAACTCAAACGTCACTTTCTGTGAGAGCCCACCTCATCCAGACTCGTCAGCAACATGCTCCTTAGCCAGAAGGGCACGAGGCCCCCTTTACCATTAGATACTGGCTAGGTTCCTTGAGAGAAGGGAGCCTCTATTAATTAGCCATCTGGTAGCCCAACATCAAGAACAGCGCCTGGCATACAATGCCTCCTAATAAGAATTGCACGCACAAATAAAGACATGAGTGGAAAAAAAAAGAAAGACAAAAGAAATTCTAACTTTAGTTCATGTGTACAGGCAGGAAGTGCCCATGTTTAAGGAAGATGCTCCTATTCTAAAGAGCCTGATGAGCAGGCACTTGATGAAGGTAATTGAGAATGAAAATGTGTTTTAAACAGCACAGAAAACCTCAGTGCTAGATTAGATCATCACCCAAGAGGCAATACTTGTCTTGGCTAGTGAGAAAATGAATTTTAAATGTTTCAAAAACTAGACTTAAAATACAAGGCAAAGACATCTAAAATATGGAATGTAATAACAAAGGAAGGATATCTAATTTTTCCTTCCTGTATTTTAGAAATCGATATTAAAATTCTGGAAAATTCTAATTAAGCAATGAAGACCTGAAGGGGGAAAGAATCCCATCTACAAGTGAAATACTTGGAGGAATCACTGTTAAAACAAAGCCCAGATGAAGCTGCAAAGAGGTGGGGGCGGTGGCAGGGCAAGGGGAGATGGACACGGACTGATTTGCAATACCTGCCTCCCATGAAAGTGCAACATACCTGGGATAATGATTTAGCAAAGGAGGAATGAAAATTTCTAAAGAGGAATGAACATTCCTCCTTCTGAAATAGATCTGCGGGAAAAAAAATAAGTTGTTAGAATTTCTTATTCATTTTCTCAAAAGATTCAAGAGGACACTGGACCTTTTTTAAATCCAGGAAAATAAAGGCAGCAAATGCATAAATAAGTACCATTCTGAAGTCAGAAAGTATTCCATAGAGAGGACAACAATGAAAAGCATGAATCCAGAGCATCTGCTGCCAATTTCCCCATTGTCACCCGTCACCCTACACTGGGACCTGCTAACACAAGGCCTCCCCAGGACTAAATAAGTTAAAAGAACAGAGGCGAACACCCAGACATAGATGCTTCAAGTTGTAAATTCAATATATAATTAAAAGTCCTACACAAACCTAAATAGAAAAAGTAGATAATTCACCAAGGAACAAAAACCAGGCTGACTGCAGTCTTCTCCTCTGCAACATTAGGCTCCGGAGCACACTGTGGTCAGCTGATCACCGTGGATTCAGCCAAGCGAAGTGAGCACAGATGCATGAAGGCAACAGAAGTACCAAGGCAGACCAAATCCTTCCACAATGACGAGGACAGGACAAAAACAGCTGATGTAAACTATGGCCATCTTGAAAAGCAAACAAAACTCAGGGTTTTGAAAAAAGACTATGATTCTGCACACCAGAATCTTCAGCTCTGCACACCAAATCCTCACTTAGCATCATTGACAGATTCTTGGAAACTGTGACTTTTACTGCAGGCTAATTGATATAAATTAGAGTGAAGTTCCTATGGCATGTTTCTGGTCACAAGAACATTACCAAATTTTTAAATAAAGAACCAGAACACTTGCAATTTAAGCAATGAAATTAATGTGAGCCATACATACATTTAATAAAGATTAATAAAAAACAAGTAAGGTCATTATTTATCCAATTTTTGGTGAATCGGTACATGATGGCAATCATAGTGGTGAGGAATTAAACCAAAGAATGAATGTTTGCCAAGCAAAACTTGTAAGGAACACCACCCACCGCCATGTACCACAAAACAAAACAATCACAAATATGGCAGTCTCACTTAATGCTTTCCTACTATATCATTTATTGTCCTGCATTTATATAATTATCGTAGACTTTACAAATTTTCATCTTATAACATTTGTAATCATTCACACATTCATTTCTTATCACAGGGTGCACTTACACCCATACCCACACCCACTCACACTGGGTCTCAGCTTTGGGATGAGGGAGAAAACCCACAAGCCATGCAGACATGGGAGACCATGTATACTCCACACAGACAGTGGCCTCAGCCAGGAGTCGATTTCTTTCTTATCAACATTATGACTAAGCATTATTTGAGGACATGCTGTATGTCTGAAATTAAAGATATTTGAATGCTGGAAGTATATCAGCCACATGCCTGTCTTCCTCAGTATATACTGCATGATTCACATTCCAGCAAATACAGACATCAATTAAAGTAAACAATCCCAAAAAAGGAAGTGAGTGGTATAAACACTGTGACAGTGAGCTATATTTACACACTGGTGTTAATATGGGTATAAAAAATAAAGTGAGTTCCCAAAACAATTAACATAAGAGAAATAACATTCTAAAAATATTGTAATAAGATAATCTGGGTATAAACTGCTTAGAGTAGCTGAGAAGTGAGATGTACAAAAGATACATGGGGTTAAAGCAAAAGTATGGAGCTAGCATCAAACACTGTGGGTCTCACTCTGTCATCCAGGCTCGAGTACAGTGGCATGCTCAAGGCCACCGCAGTCTTGAGCTGCTGGGCTCAGGCAATCCTTCCACGTCAGCCTTCTAAGCAGCTGGAACCACAAATGTGTGCCATCACATCTGGCTATTTTTTTAATTCATCATAGAGACAAAGTCTTGTTGTCTTGTCAAGTTGCCTAGGCTGGTCTCAAACCCCTGGGCTCAGGAGATTCTTTCACCTCTATCTCCCAAAGTGCTGGTAATATAGGCGTGAGCCACTGCACCTGGCCTGTTTTATTCTTGATAATTAGAAGAAAACCAGTGCAAACAATATTTTGTTAATTTAAAGGTAATTATTGAAATGAACAAATATAGAAAGTGTTCAGATTTGCAAAGCATAGTCCATAAAGCAAAATCAGTGACCTCTCCTCCAAAACACAAAGTTGGAAGAAAAGCTAAAACTGAATGGAATGGGTATAAAGACACACTGATATGTGTTGATTTATCACATAAAAAAAGTAATAACCATAAGTAGGTTAAATCCCCCTTCCAAAGAGCAAGTCTATCAGAATGGGCTTCCACAGAAAGATAACAATAAAGTACGGAAAGTGCTGTAGGGGGTGCACGTGTGCAACATGGCACAGCAGTGTTAGTACCGTAAAAGGGCTGTAAGGGGACAGGGAGGCATTTCAAATAGTTGGACAAGTAATTTACTACTGAGCTATGATTTCTATAAATCTTTATGCAACAAATACCATTACATGAAAATAAAACACCTACAGAAACTGAAGGGGAATTTCAGCAAACACTATCTCTGACAGATAAAATGGACAATACAGTACATCAGACATGACCATAGTCACAGTTAGACTGGTTTTTTATATATATATATATATATACATATATATATATATATATATATGTATATATATATATATATATAAAACTGCACTTCACAGGATCTAATATTCACAGAACATTTACTAAGTTATTTGTCTAAGCCATGTAAATAGATCCCTCACAGTAGAAATTACATAGGTTACAAGCAAGCACAATGCAATAGAAGTCCACCATGGAGAGTTTAAGCTAAAAAATTCTCAATTACTTGGGTATTCTGAGCAACAGACAAGATTGATTTTTTAAAAAACAGAAAGTATAGACTAAAATAATCAATGATGTGAATCCTGTATAACAAAAATTAGTCAAAGCCGAAACAAGTGACAAATCTGTAGACTTGAATTTTTTATAATGTAAGAAAAAAAATAAAACTAAGTATTAAAATCAAGAAGTTGAAAAAAGGTGTTGTTAAGGAAGAAATACGCAAAAATGATTTATGACAATGAAATCACCTCTAACCATTGTTAAATGCTAAGCTACATACAGAGATTTGAACTGGTAGTAGTACAGATAATGAAAACAAATACCCACTGAATCAAATGTGTATTTAATTTATTACAAAATATTCTTATTAAGTGCCCATTCTGTGCCAGGTACCACATGAGGGATCAGAGATAGAGAGATAAAGGACTCTGTTCCTGCTCTAAAAGCTCCAGCCCTAAGCAGGGAAGGTGAGAAAAATCAAGGCTGTCAGCACAGGCACAAGAAAGAGGAGACAGACATGGCCCACTTCCAGAGGGAGAATATCCTTGACCTGAATCTTGAAGGATCCACAGGGAGAAGCCAGGCAGAGAACAGCATATTAGGTAAACTAAGCAGCAGGAAAAAAAATGCCCTGCTGCTTGTCTGGGGACCTTTAAGAGGTTGCCAGTGAGGGCAGAAATAAGAGGGGTGATCAGAATGGAGAAGGAGGCCAAGGGCCAGACCAGGAAGTGCCTTGAATGCTGTGCTGGGGAGCGTGATCCCTCCTAAAGACAATGGGAATCAGAGTTCATTACACAGAGGGCAGTGGAGGTGGGGGAGGGAGTGAGAAGGGGCAGAAGATCATAGACCAAAAGACTAGTTAGGAGAATATCCCAGTAGGGGGAAACTGAGGCTCTGGACAAAGGCTGAGGTAGCAGGCAGAAGCAAGTGTCAGAGAACACCAGCACGAGAAGTACAGGGCCATAGAATGGAGAAAAATGCTACTCTTATTGAACAAAATATATAGACAGGAAAACACGTTTACAGTAGTTCCCCTCATCCCTCCAGTGGGGGATACATTTGTTCCAAGACCCCCAGTGGATACCTGAAGCCATAGATAGTACCACACCCCATAGATACTACACATGAATTCCTTTTTCCTTCTTCACAATTTTATGGATACAAGATTCATTCCTAATGTAGATTTTAGCAACCTTAGCATACAATTTTTTCCTTCTTATTAAGTTGAGAACTTTCACCTTTTCACTTAAAAAAAGCACTTTAGAGCTTCTCTTTGGCATCTCTGAATTGCCAGCATCACTACTCTTGCACTTTGGGGCCATTATTAAGCAAAATAGGGATGACTTGAACACAAGCCTCTGATACCAAGACAGCTACTGAGAGACTAACGTGCAGGCAGCATCTACAGCGTGGGTCCACTGGACAAATGATGTGCATCCTGGGCAGGATAGAGTGAGATGGTAAGAGATTTCATCACACTACTCAGAACAGCACACAATTTAAAACTTAGGCACAGTTTATTTCTGTAACTCTCCATGTAATGTTTTTGGACCCTTGTTGACCACAAGTAACTGAAACCCCCAGAAAGCAAAACCACAGATATAGGAGGACTACAGAATTAGGTAATAAGATGCAACATTCAAGACAGTTTTATTCAGTACCAAAAATGCAATATTCAAAACTCGGAGGCATAGGCACTTGATAGGTTCCAAGAAATTATTTTCACTTGCTTAGGATCATGCAAAGGTCTAATTCCTTTTCAAAGAAAATCAAATTGCACTAAACTCTTCACTTTTAATGAGAGAACATTCAGTGACCTTCACAAATTCCCAAGTTAGTAGCATATACTTCTAGTCATAATATGTGGGGTTTTTTCCATGAATAAAGCTACTCACTAAAACAGAATCAAGAAGAAGCTTCTTTTCACACAAGAATCTCTCATAGAAGACCTCAGTCACAACCAAATCTGCCATGCTATTCTTCATTCCATGCAAGCTTCTATTTTCTAAGAAACTACTGCATTTTTTATTTTTAGATCTCTTCAGTTTTGGTACAAGTATAACCAGTTGGTCATCTTTTCTATACCATTTTTAAGGAAAAAAATCACTTCCAGAGAGCTTTCACTTAAGTGATAAGTAGAGAAACAGCAAAGCCCCAGTGAGATGACACTACTTGGTTCTCACTATCCCCAGAAACTTCAAAGATTTAAGTTCCTGTCTCAGCACAATTACAAAAGTGTTGTGCACTTGCAGGTTGGCTTGGCACTGGCTACCCTGTCAAGTTCACTCAGTGAGCACCCGAGGCCTGCAGGAACAGCCCGTGCACAAGGTTTCCAGCCATATTCTTCCTTTCAACCTGTCCAGTGTCACAAAGAACATCAAACACTAGGTGTCACTCTGTAACAGCCACCACGCTACACACCCAAATGGAAAACGAGAAAATTCATGATAGTGTTTGAACAACTCGCACCTAAATGTATATAAAAAAGAAACCAACTCATCCAAATGCCATTAAACACTAATTTGAATTAAACAGAGAAAAAGAGCTCTTTACAGGTCTTCTGCTGTTTTAACAATAAATCCAGCATGCTCAAGTTTTACTGTGAGTTCTGTGCATCTTTAGCCCTGATGCAGTTTCTACCATCTGCCCTGAATAGACTCTGAGAGGCATCTTTGCTGGCACTGCCTTCTGCAGGGTCCCTCCAGATAGTGTCAGGTACCCACAAGTCAAGGGCACACAATAAACAAGGCCAACAGGCCAGGAGGCTCAGGGCACCTGGGCTGTAACAGATAATCACAAGAATGCAATTTCAGACTTCCTCAGACATCTTATCTCCAGTGTCCCTTCTCCCAAGGTGAACAGAGTAATTCAGTATCTCCAGCTGGGTTGATCCCAAGTTTCTCACCTGTAAGTCTTGATGCAAAAGGGAAACTGCAGTCTGGAAATTAAATTGGAAGTTAAACTGTTCACTGAAAATGGTTCCTTTCAACTCAAACCTCGTTAACTAATTCCAAGTACTAAATGCTGTAATGAGATCATCAAATTTTAACTTTAAATCTAGAAACTCAAAGAACTTCCAAAAAGGACCGGATGTTTACATTTTGCTCCTATCTTCCAGTTTGTAGAGATCACAAACATTTCAGAAACAAAAGCAGACACCAGAACAACCACATGCTATAGAAATGAAAGATCTGGGCCCTGTATTTCATTAATTTCCCAGGATCCAGGACAGAGCAAAGCACTGAGGACAATGACAGAGCTGATTCAACGCCACCAGCAACACATGAGACAGTAGAACAGGGCACAGTGGCCACCTTTGTTCTACTGGGAGCCCTGCAGAGCGAGACTCAAGGAATCTCGGAGCAGGTCACACTGCATCCTAACCCTAAAGCTATCATCTGGTTGTTCTCAGTCAAGGGTTTGACATGAATAAAAACCACAAGTGTGACTAGCATTATAAAGGAAGCCAGAACAACTCCATATCTTTATTATCATTTAAAATATTTATATCACATTAAAATATGCCCCCATGTCACAAATGAGACCCAATATCTTGGTCATGGTAACGAGTGGAACTCGGTGTGGTATTGTGGATGGGAGGTGGGTGTCTGTGTCAGTTCTTTTTAACATATTCTCCCAGAAACTTACATTGGCTTTTTCTCCATTGCAATTAGTCACTTAAAATTATGACAGTGACCAGGAGCTACATTCAAAATAGGGATCATTCCTTTAAAAGAAAAAAAGTCCCCTGAAGCATCCAAATATTTGAGATCCTCAGTAAGAACTTAAATTCCAAGGATTTGAGAAGAATCTGCATCTTTGTTCATTTTATTTGTTCTCCTCCCTCCTCCACTCAAGAACAGTAAAGTGGTCCTTATGGGAAAATGAAGTAAGTGGTACTGCGGGGGAAGTTTGCATTAGGTAGCCATCACTCGGCCTGGGGGAGGGCAAGCACGGACAGCCATCTGCATGTGGACAGCATGCAATAAGTAGAAACAGACACAGCAGAGGAAGGCAGGGGCATGAGGTAAATTCATGGTAAAAGCAGGACTCTGCTGCCTTGAATATAGCATTTGCTTATAAGAAAAGGCACATGTGGTAGCTCATGCCTGTAATCCCTGCAATTTGAGAGGCAGAGGCGAGAGGATTGCCTGAGCTCAGAGGTTCAAGACTTGCCTGGGAAACTTGGTGAGATCTTGTCTCTACAATAAATCAAAATATTAGTTGGGTGTGGTGACGCATGCCTGTGATTCCAGTTACTTGAAAGGCTGAGGTGAAAAGATCACCTGAACCCAGCAAATGGAGGCTGTAGTGGCTGTGAGTATGCCACTGCACTCCAACCTGGATGACAGAGACTCCAACTCAAAAAGAAAATAGAAAAGGCATGAGCCACTGTACATAGAATAGAGGCTGTCACTGAATCCCACAGGACAACCTGCCTGAGCGTGTGGACTCACCTAGGAGTCAGCCCAGGCATCGTCACTGGGCCTCCACAGGAGCTCCTGTTTTGTTTTGTTTTGTTTGTTTTATTGTAAAGATATGGGATACAAGTCAAGATTAGGTACATAAGTAGTCTACATGCAGGTGAAGTTTGGGCCCTCAACTGATCCTCCCTTCCCCTGGTTTAGGGTCAGGTACCCTTAGTGATGTAACATCCTCATTCCCCCTCTACCCCCCGCAGTGTCCCACTACTGCAGATTCCTCTCTTGTAGTACTGTGATAAATGTTCAGGATCCACTTGGGAGTGAAAATATGTGATATTTAGTTCTTTGTTTCTGTGATAGATCACTGAGTATGATGGACTCTAAATCCATTCAAGTTGTTTGCAAAGTCCACTAATTTGTCTTCATTTTCAAGGAGTTACAAATGATACACAGTTCCTACAAAAGAAGAAGAGGAGTGGGTGGAGGGAGAGGGAGAGGAGAAGGAGGGGAAGAAAGGGAAACAAATCTCAGGACTGTCTGTAATCCCATTTGATTCCTAACTCCAGTATTTTCAGGAAATTTAGTATTAATATCTGAAGTAGAATGACACTATTAAATGTGAAAGGTTAAATAAATAAGTGCATTTGTATAGCAAATGAAATCAACATTCAAATAAGTGCATATACAAAGTAACTTTTTAGAGCGTGAAAACCAGTCATTGGTTTCACCTTATTTGCAAAAATCCAGGCATGTGCTGGATCTAGTGCATTACTACTTTTGGGAAAGCCATAATGTCCTTTTCCCCTTCTTTGAGGAAGATAATTAGAGTCTAAGCCCAGTATCTCTATAAGCTCACTTGAAGCAATGAAGACCACGAGACACAGTGTTGAATTCCCTTAAAGTAAGACCTAGATTCCACCACAGCCCTAGATCTGCCACCAGCCCAATTATGACTCCCAAATACAACTACTCCCTACAGGACTATGCACATGTGAGTGCTAGTGTCCAACCCAGCACGAGCACCACAATGCAAGGAGGGAAGGGACACAGAGCATGTGAGTCCTGTAGCAAGCCTCAAACAATCAAACTGGTGTCTCCAATAGCAGAGGAAAAACAAAAGCTAGAGCCACAGAAATCTTTCCCTTCCTCTGCAGGTCCCATGAGAAGCGCAGATGTCACTGTACTCACTGTGCAACTCACCTGCAGTCCACCTCTTAAATCAATGCTTTTCAAACAGAATCTCAGCCCACCAAGGAAGGGGTGAAGAAGGGGCATGGTGAGTCACCCAGGAATGACAATGAAGTTCGTTTCATCTTGGAGGGAGATGGGTGGAAAAATGGGGAAGGTATGGTGGTGAGAGGAAGTCCTAAGGAATTTGGCCATTGTTTAATGTCAGTTTCATCTTTAAGCATGAAAACAGTAGAATGGAACTATGCATGGCTTGTCAATGGTGTGTCTGCAGAAGGTCACTTTGGAACCATGCTTCCTCAACCTACAGAGGTAAGTGCTCATTCCCTTTGGCCAAGGGCACTTTGGTAATAAGAAGTCCAGAGAAACCATTTTGGTCAAACCTACAACCTTAAGTTAAAGTCCCCTGCTTCACAAGGACACAGATGCATAGGATAATGAGGATGTAACAAAGAGGAATGGTATTCCAAACAACATAAAAAGGCTCTACTCAAAGATACTAAAACTTCTCAGTCTAACACAGTAGCCACTGACCACATTGGCAATTTAATTTTAAATTTAAGTCAAATAAAAACACAAAATTAAAAATTAAGTCCCTCAATCACACTAGCTTCATCTAAGACATGGGATTCTCCATGTGGCTGGCAGTCACCTGATGAGACCCCGCAGATGAAGATCCATCCTTATGTGAAGCTCAGCTCAACTGCACTCTCTAGGCATGGAGTGACTGAGCTGTTTGGATCTTCAAGGGCTAATCAGAGTCAAACCAACTGCATATTTAAAACTAAGTGAGCACATAAACCTACATTACATGCTAACAAAGACTCCCCCCATGAACTTCTTATTTGAAGACTTCAAACAAAGCTGCATTTGTAGCACTGTAGACCCCCTGGGACCTGTAGGTCTGGGAGAGACCCCAGGGTTCATCCTGACCCATCCCTCACTTTAAGGACATGGAGCCAAGGTAAAGAAAGTTAAGTACCTCAGTCAAGGCCACGCAGCTTCTTAGTGTCAAGGCCTGATCTAAACCTAGTCAGTTCTTCTGATACCTATCAGATACCAGAGTTCTCCTCTTTTACCTGGAAAGTTTTAGGTGAGAAAAGAAAATGTTTTTAACATAAAAATACCAAATCAAGTAATTTAAATCCAAAATGCTCCAAATTCCAAAACTTTTTGAGTACTGACATGAGTTCACAAGTAGAAAATTCCACACCTGACCTCATGCAATGAGTTGAAGTCAAAATAGAGTCAAAATTTGTTTCATGAACAAAATTACTTCAAATACTGTATAAAGTTATCTTCAGGCTATGTGTATAAGGTGAATATGAAACACAAATGAATTTCATGTTTGGACTCGGGATCCCTCCTCAAGAAACTTCATCATGTAAATGCAAATATTCCAAAACCTGAAAAAACCCAGAATCCAAAACACTTCTGGTTCCAAGCTTCTTAAACAAGGGATACTCAACCTGTAACTCTGTGGGAGATATTTAGAGAACTTAAGAGACTTTAATCCAACAATAAATATTAACAAGTACAAACCACTGAGAGACACAGAGAATTATAACAGTTGTTGGCTTCGGGAAGCATAGTCTCCTTAAGAGGCTAAAACACAGCCACATCAGGGATGACAGGAACACCCAGTCATAATCCAATGACAACACAAGGCGGTGCTGCCATACAAGATCACAGGAGGAAGGAGCATGTGCAGCTGGAGTTGCCAGGGGAAGCTAGAGGGTTTGAACAGAACCTGAGAACAGGCCAGATAGGGAGGACAGCACTGCTCCACCAAGAAGCAAAAGCAAAACTGTGCACAAAGAGGTAGGGGGAAAATCAGGAGGAGCCTGGCAGGGCATTGGCACAGAGTAACAACATGCAAGTAAGTGCTACTGAGGACCAGGGATGGCTGTGAGTGTTACATCAGTATGGGTCACACTTTGCAGGCTGCTAAAAGCCCATTCAGGCCTCTAAGAAGGATAATGACATGATAAAAACAGGGCTTAAGAAAGGGGTAATTTAAGCAAGATTTAGAAAAAGGAATCTAGAAATCCGCTTATCTATGATTTCTAATTCTGTGATATTTGAAAACCAGCTGAAGAAGTGACATTCTAATGCCAGAACCTGTTAAGTTTTGCAATTAATCCTTTTCTGTCAAGGCGTTTTAACTGGGGCATGGGAGGGTAAGGAAATACCTTGCTATCAAATTCTAGAAACTTTCTTAACCATATATATAACTCCAAGTTATTTCATTTACCTCCTAAAAGGGATGGCCAACATGGCAGAGAGTGTGAAACAGTATCTCTGTATTAATGACATTTTCTAATTTTCTGTTTTCTTCGTGCTCTGACATCTGAGGTCCCACTGACCTAGGAAGGACCGCCCCTCCCAGGATTTGCTAATTCCCTAAAACCGGAGCATGCTCTTGATATGCAAATCAACCAATCCCAAATCCATAACCACCTCACTGTATGGGTTCTATCCCTCTGTCTAACCACCGAGGGGCCAGTACTGGACAGCCAGAGGTCACCTCTGCAGCCCAGAGTCGGCTGAAATTATCCAATCCTAAACCTGCTTTGCTTACCTTGTCTTCCCCATTCCTTTCTGCAAAAACCACAATAAAGGCTCCTGCCTTCAGTTTCCCACACTCCCCTCTATCTGACTTGATCTCTGCCTGCTGATTTCACCTTGGTACCTCCCTGTGTGGCCCCATGTGGCACACCCCATTTTCTAGGGAACTGTGAGCATAATTAAAACTTCTTCCTTCGTGTCAATCATTTTCATGTCTCTGTGTTTGCCACACCTGATGACAACAAATCCTGGGTACCATTAAAGTAGCCTCTCAAGAGCTGAATCCAGAAGCTTCTCAAGATCAAGTGAATTATTTATCCTTAAGGTCCATTCACTAGGTACCTTACATTTCTATACCAACCCTCCCTTCCCCTATGCAGGTAGCCACCTTAAGAGTCATCACCAAAACGTCACTTCCAAAAGAGTCATTCAGAATTTTCTGTGACTTAAAAGGTCATTACTGGAGTTCTGACATAAGTTCATTCTTACCAGTGGACTCTTCAGTTTAGCACAAAATGCTAACATATGCTCCATGGGGACTGGAAGCTCTGTCTGTCCTACTCAACACTGTGACTCCAGTATCAAGACGTGTGCTTGACACAGTTTGTACCCAATAGGTATATCTGATGAATGAATGAGTTGTAAAAAATAGGTGCATGCGGATATAGATGGCCTGTGGAATAAAGCTCAAGGAATAAAGCTCCAGACTCCTAAGTGGTTGGCAGCATGGCAGTGAGTTAAGAACATGGTTCTAGAGTTAGACTGGAGGCTAAGTCTCTATCGTTTGCAAATGTGTGACTTTGGACAAGTTGTCTAACTCTCCAAAGCCCCCAGGTTTTCATCTATAAAACTGGGAAGGCAGAACCTACTTCAGAAGGAAGAATTAAATAGACTAACCATGTAAAACATTTATATTCTGGTTAAGATGGCAATGTGAATCCATGTTTGGGGGTCTAACACCATCATCCCCACACCACTACTGGAATGACAGATGAAATATGTTTTAAAAAGAAGAGGAGAGCCTGGGCACGGTGGCTCAACCCTGTAATTCCAGCACTTTGGGAGGCCTAGGAGAGAGGATTGCCTGAGTTCAGGGGTTCAAGACCAACCTGGGCAACTTGGTGAGACTTCATCTCTACAATAAATCAAAAAAATTAGCCAGGTGTGATAGTGCATGCCTACAGTTCCAGATACTTGAAAGGCTGAGGTGGAAGGATTGACTGAACCCAGCAGGTCAAGGCTGCGGTGGCAGTGAACATGCCACTGTACTCCAGTCTGGACAACAGAGAGACTCCAACTCAAAAAAAAAAAAAAAAAAAGAGAAGTAGAGTCATAACCACAATAATAAATGTGAAGACTATCTCCATGAGCTAACAATAGAAACCCTAAGTGAGATACATCTTTGAAGCTATAGGCAGAGGGAGCTGGAAGAACACAAGCGCTCCCACTGAAGAGAAAGGCAGACAGGAAGGTCTGTGCACAGCCTGAGACCACAGCCTGGACAGGGCTGGCAGCCTTGATTGCATGCTGCTGACTTTATCAGGACACTGTCCTGTCTCCAGTAGCTTGTTACATCTAAAGACGACTGTTTCCTTTCTCAAAAGTTCCCTTTTAGTTTGCCTCTGACTTATACAAAGGCAGGTAAGAAACTCCCTTTACACTCTTCTTTCGTGCCTTCATAACTCTCTTACTCCTGAGCCTTTTCCAGCCCATTTCTTATTTATAGGATATCCCTACAAAGTATTGCTTTTGTGAATTAGCATGTCTTAATAGTTCCACCTCTTCTAAAGGGAGCCTTTCCCAATTTTTTACACATTGATAAATATTCACCTCCAAACCCTTATAAACCATCTCTTTATTTTGCATTATCTTAGAAAACAGTAATGGAATTACTTATACCCAGTTGAAATATACAAATTACAAACTACCTTCTAAGAGAATACATAAGCATAAGCAAAGTAATGCAAGTTCATTATTCATTCATATTTACTATGCAAAATGAAAGTTTTATAAAGCCTTGAATAATACATATTCTACTATATAGGTAACTAATCCTCTGTAAATGGTTATGTGTCAGTATTAATATTCTTTCTAGTCTAGAATTTCTGGACATGAAGGTAAGGTACTGAAACTTCTGTGAGAGTTACAGGACTAGAGTCTCTGTGAGAGTTACAGGACTAGAGTCTCTGAAGGACGTTCCTGCTGCTGGACAACCAGCCCTGAGACCCACAAGAGCAAATGTAATTCTCCAAGCACACTGCTGGGCTCTGGAGAACACAGAGAAACTAAAAAGAGACTAAGAAAAGGTCAAGGAAAAAGTAGGAGCAAAGAGGAAGGAAGGAAATAGACAGAAGACAAGTGAGCCAAGACCTGATCTATCTGCAAAATGCAAAAAAAAAGCAGAGTGCCACAGAGTTAATGCCAGTACTAGCACTGGGATCCACAGATGGTTGTTCCCTCCAGTCCCAGGCCCCACCCATGGTAGGTTTAGGGAACTGAACCTGAATTCCATTATCAAGAGCATCTGCCGACTCCTGGCAAACCCAAAGATAAACCCTCTGGGAGAAACCAGGATTAACAAATATTCAATCTGTGGCCAACTAATACTGATCTCAAAATCAAACATCACAAAATATGCAAGAAAAGAAGACACAATGAATGAGAAACAGCCAAAATAATCAACATATTTAGACAACTGAAGTCTTCAGATACTAGGATTCTTTATACAATATAGGAAATATTATACAGCATGCTTAAGAAAATAAAAGATATCTAAAATGAACAAGTATCAAGAGACAATCAAAAGCAACTGGCCACATAAGAAACCAAACCAAAAGAGTTGTTAAGACATGAAAAAAAAAATTCATTGAAATGTATGGAGCACTAGATTGGTTAAGCAGCAGATTACACCCAAAAGAAGAGAGTTAGTGAACTGGAAGAAAGAACTGAAGAGATTTCCCAGAATGCAATGCAAAGAGATTAAGGGATGAGGAAATAAAAGCAAGCTTTAGAGACAGGGAGTATAGAGAAAGAAGTTTAAATAGGAACCCTAGAAAGTATGCCAGAAAGAACAGAAAAGTGTCAACATTTGAAAAAGTAATCGCTAAGAATGTTAAAAAATTATAAAACATGGGTTCAGAGATATAGGAAATATATATATTTACATAAAACAAGATGAGAAATCTTCATTTAGGTATTTTGTGGTTAAACTGCATGACACCAAAGACTAAGAAAAAAAATTGTAAGAGAAAACAGAAAAAAAATAGACATTTAAAGGAACAACAATTGTACCAAAAACAGAGTTTAAAACTACTACAATGGCAACTAGCAGACAGTAAAACTGTGACTCAAATACTATTACTACTACTATTAATAATAATAATATATGTAATACAATAAAAACTGTTTGAAGACAATGAAGAGCAATCCAAGGGAGATAAAACTGAAGAGATTATGACCCTTCAAAGAAGAGATGCTTCTTTGCCAATAAGTTTTAAAACTTTGGTGATAAGAATGAAAAATATATAACTAACCAAACCTGAATCAAGAAGCAAACAGAATCTGAGTAATACTAAAATAATCCTAAAAACTAGTACAGAAATTAAATGAGAGGTCAAAATCTTCACATTGAAAAAAAAAAAGCATCAGCTTCAGGTGATTTTATAGGAAAGACTTAACATTCCAGCAACAGATCATTCCAATCTTATAAAACTATTTTACATTACAGAAAAAGAAGAGATGTTTGACAACAAGACCTTTATAGCAGGACAAGTCAAAAACAACACGAGGAAGGGAAATTTAGGCCAACTTCAGCTGTGAACATAGATTCCAAAATCCAAACAAAATATTAGTTCACCCAAAAATCTAGAGCTGTCATTCACGACATTAATACTCAAGAAGAAATATCATGAGATCATCTCAATCAATACAGAAAAAAAATTTTCACAACTTCAAAACCTATCTATGCTTTTTATATGAATCTTACCAAACTAGGAGTAGAAACAAACTTATTTAACCTGATGGAGAATTTTCCAAAAACTTACAGAACATTATTCTTTTTTTTTGATCCTAACAACCTTAGGAAGTAGGTATTATTTTTACTTTCAAATGAGAAAAACCTGAGAATCAGAAAGGAAATGTCCCCTGCCTGAATGTTGCTGGGGGTAGGGGGGAGGTGGGTGGTGGAGAGTGAAAAGAGAGACAGAGACAGAGAGAGAGAGAATGGACAGAGACAGAGAGAAGAGAGACAGACAGACAGATACAGAAAACATTATTCTTAATGTTGAAACATTAGCAAAACCCTCTTTAGATCAGAGATGGGATGAGCACCTTTATCTTCTAATTACGACGGGGGGCTGAACCATGGCAGGAAGACAGGAAACCGGCTAACTGGCAAGTCTGCCCAGTCACCATTCACAAACAACCTGACTATCCACCAAGAAAACCAGAAAACTCTGTAGACAAAATGTAGGAATTAAGTAATCGTATATATTCACTTAATCCAGCAGTAGGAATGAACAAACTCGAGCAAATTAAAAAACAAATAAATCTTAGAGATAACGTGGAGTGTAAAAAGCAAGCCACAGATGATTATATCTCTATTCAGCCAAAACCAAACAAAACTACACAAAGAATCATGTAAGACTACACATATGTGTGGTTACAGAATTTTTTAAAAGAGAAAGAATGAGGAAATGCAGGGGAGTGCCTGGAAGGAAGCGCACCCGAGTAGCTTAAGCTCCTACAGAGCGAGAGGAGAGGGTGTTAAGAGTGTGAGCCTTACTCCTGTGCTTCTTAACTTACACATATGTTACAGATTCTTTAGTAAATGCATCAGTCATTACATAAATAAAATAACTGAGGTAACGGAATACTTCAAACAAATGATGGCCAGTGGATACATATTTAAGGGACAGACTTCATTAAAGCTCCTGTTACAAACAACTTCTCTACACAGGTTTCATTCACAGGAGGATAACCACAGAAAACACAACAACTACCACAAAATACACAGTGAATCAACATCTGCTACTCTGGGGACGGAGGGCAACCTTTAAAGAAGAAGAAGGGGAACCAGAGCACCAGCCACAAGCCAAGTCATGGACTAAAAGTTTCCCAAGTCTTGTTTTATTCCCTATACTCAGAAAGCCCCTCCCCATACAGGTCCATGGAGAAGGTTCCTCCTGTGGCCTCCCTTTCAGCCAGTTCTGCAGGTGTCCATGTTAGGCCTTTTGTTCACCATCATAAAGGTTAATCTTCTCACACCAACCTAACACAGTCTCTCAAACCAAAACTGATTTGAAGAAAGCTAACAAGTAACTTTCAGAACTTATAATGCAGTTCTAAGCGTAGTTCTCCAGGTATTTGCAATCTGGCCACTTGTCTAATACATTTGGACAAGAAAAACTTTTAGCTTAATAAATCAAAACCACACCCAAACATTGTTTCAATTTTGAAGGGATTATATGATCAGTGGATTGTGTGATCAATGCACAGACACACCAACACATAACAGTAGTCGGGAAAAATATATATTAAAAAGACGATGAGTTTTTGCATGTCAGATTTACAAATATTAAAGGAATAAATCATTTCCAATGTCGGTTAGGGTGTAGGAAATTTCTGTAAGACATACACATAAGATTACACGACTTTTTTGGACAATAATTTAGCAACATCTACTAGTACTTAAAATGCATATACTTTTCCATCTAATAATTTCACATCTAGGTACTCACAAGAAAAATTCTCACGTGTTTGCAAAAAAAGAAAATTATTTGCAGAAGAGGAAGAGAGGACAGAAGGAAGGAAAAATACAGGTCTATTACTAGCCATTTGCATTTGTCTTCAAGTAAAATTAGAGATCTAAAATACTTTACTTTTGACAAGAATTGTAAAAGTTAAATGATTAATCAAAACTTACTTCAAAAAGAAAGAGGATGGAGTCCAGCTCCTCCCTTTGTGACTTATTATTCCCTGGAATATTAAAAAAAATTAGTTATCATGACATCATTTAAACTTTAGGATTTACAGATGATGCTAAAAGGCAGCTTAAAACATTTTAGCCTCAATGTACTCAATTATTCAAACACTAGCAAGAGGCAGTGTGGAGTACACGTTCGGAATGCAGATGGACAGCCGAGCAGGTCACAGGGGTCCACGTCTGGCAGACTGCCCTGCTAGCTGTTTCAACAGAGCTCCCATGCTTTCCAAGTTGTCACCGACCCATGACAGGTAATTTATTCATTTGTCAACTACTTATCAGTCCAAATTATAGCAGAATGCACAGCAAAAACAAAGAAAATGTTTTAGCTTGGTAAAACCAAAAGCTGCAGAGCAGATAATAACTATTTAAAAGGAGCATATCTTTTGGAACAACTGCACACTGTCCTTTGACACTAGCAACAATAATGAGATCCATAGCACCCGTGGCAGCAGCTACTGCTTTCTATCTACTCTATGGACCAGCATCATGCTCAGTAGTTGGCATACGGCATCCAACTTAGGAATTCAACCAACTTTTTCCATAAAGAGCCAGATAGTGCAGGACTCTCTTGAAACTATTCAAATCTGCTGCTACAGTGCAAAAGTGCCACAGACAACATATAAACAAATGGGATGGCTGTGTTCAATAAAACTTTATTTACAAATGGACAGCCAGCTATAAGCTGTGGCAGCCAACTATAAGCTGTGGACACCTGATCTTACTGAATTCCTGCCAAATAGAATTCATTCATTGAAAAAATACCAAAGAATGCCTATATTTCTGGGATTATTTTAGGTCCTAAGTATATGGGTATGAACAAAACAGACAACAATTTCTGCCCTGAGGAAGTTCACAGCCTGGCAGGAGGAGACATTCAATAAATAAATTAGTGAGAAAAACAAGAGGGAAGGCAGATGGGGAGGCCACAAAGGATACCATACAATCCTGACTGGGGAAGTCAGGGAGCACCTGCTGAGAAGGTATCATCTGAGAAAAGATCCTATGAGGATGTGGATATGTGGGGGTAAGAGGGCAAGCCATGTAAACATATGGGGTTAGGGGAGCAAGTCACATGGAAATGTGGGAAAAGGGAGTAAGTCATGAGGAAATGTAGGGTAAGGAAGCAAGCCAAAGGGAAATGTAGGGGTAGGGGAACAAGCCACGTGGAAATATGGGGTAGGGAGGAAGCCATGTGGAAATGTGGGGGCAAGGGAGGAAGTCACGTGGAAATGTGGGGGTAGGGGAACAAGGCACGTAGAATGTGGGCAAGGTGTGCTCCAGGCAGAGGTTGGCCAGTGCAAAGTTCCTGTGGCTGAGCATGCCTAATGTGGTCAGGAAATAGCCAGAAGGCCCTGGAGGCTGAAAAGGATAGGCGGAGAGTAGTAGCAGCTAAGACTAGAGAGCAGATAGGAAAGGAAGGCCGATTAGTTGGAACTGAGGCCACTGCAAAGAGGGAATAAGATGCCATTTTCAGGTTTAAGGCAGCCGAGAATCATGATGACACATTTTTGAAGCACACTCCAGCTCCTCTTTTGAAAAGAGACTTTGGGATAGGAGAGGACACAGGTATGGAGGTGGAAGACCATTTCTGAGGCTACTGCTACAATTCAGGTATCAGGAGCATCAGTGTCACCAAGGTAGGCAATTAGAGGCCTACAATCCTGGATGTATTTTGAAGACAGAGCCAACAACTCCCAAGTGCTGGCTGCACCATCAGCTCCCCCCTCCTCTGTGGGCCCTCCTCGGCCTGCAACAGGGAGATGCATCCCTCAGAAACCTCCTGGTGACCAGTTGTCTTCACCCTATGCATTCTCCAAGGGGATCCTCATGGGTGGCCTACAACAGCTCCTGCCATTACCCACATCTACGTCTGGCTTCCAGCCCCTCTCTCTAGAGCTCTGCTCTCGGGGGTCACTGCCACCTCCCCAGCCTTGTGGTGCCCTACACTTCTGTGTCATCAGTCACTGTTGCTCTTTTAGACCCTCAGTTCTCTTCCCAGGGCTTGCTTAACAAAACTCTTCCTAGCACCCTCTTACAACTCCATGTCTTTCCTCTTCATCAGCCCAATGACAGAAGGAATCACCCCACAGATCTCACCATCACTCCCTTTCTCCTTTAGCAACAGCATAATTTTCCCCTGCCAAGTTCCGCCCCCTGTGTTTTTACTACCCAGCCAACACTTGTATCTGTGTGTCCCCCAGGCACCTCAAACACAGACTGCCCAAGCCATACTCACCGCCCGAACTCCCTAACCAGCTCTCCCAAGGTGCCCATGGCTGGTGGCACCTCACACATCAGATCCAGTATTCTGAAAGCCTCTGACTTCTCCCTTTCTTTATATCTGAGTCTCATGGGTGGCACTTCCACTGAGACACACAGTTCCTCTGCCTTAGTTGCCACCTCCCTGGATCAGGTGCCACCAGCCCTCACAGGGATGACAGCATCAGCCTTTTAACTGGTCTTCCTGCCTCCAGTTCACTTCCCACTTTGCAAGACACTTATCGTAGGAGCCAATGTCTTCAAGACCTCTAACCACCTAAAGAAAAAAGCCCAAACTCCTCAGTCTAGAATTTAAGACTTCAGCAAGCACAGTCTGATCTCCTGCAAATCTCTTTCACATAACTTAAGCTGCAAGAAAAAAAAATGCATTCCCCATATGTACACTAAGAAGCACTCCAGCCTTTATGCAGTTTCCGTCCCCACCTACAGAGCTGCTCTCTTCCACCTGAAATCCTGCATCTCCTTCGATGTCCATCCCCAAGACCAGCCCTCCCCCAAAGCCTTACCATGCACTCAGCAGGAAGTCATCTCTCCTGCTTCCCAAGAACCACAGAACTGTGTCTTCATCTCTCCTACAGAACAACTGACTTCCTAAGATGTGTCACAATAAACTATGCATACGGCTTATTCCTAGATCAGTCTACAAACAGACTACATGAAAACCAAAGACGATGGTGACAGGACTAATATTAACTGGCCAAGCACTATGTGCCAAGCTCTGTCCTGAAATCCTAGGATGTCTGGTAACCTGTTTAATGCTGATAGGAGGAAGCATTAACCTCAGAGAGGTCAATTTGCCCAAGGAGAAACAGCTAGAAGGGTGGGGCCAGGATCCAAACCCAGGCTGGTTCCCAAGCTACAAGGTCCTATTCCCAAATACAAAGTAGAATGTGCAGTGTGACCTTGTTGGCTTAATTTCTGAAGAAAATGTTCTATATGGACATAACCATAAGCATGTATAAACAAAACACATTAATAATATATGTGAGAGGAGATGCAAGAACTCTCTAATAGTTGCTGCCTCTGCAGGGTAGGACTGGGCATCTGGGAAAACAGACACTGCAGTTGTCATTTCAAAACCTGAATGGAATCGGCATTTCTTAATAGTGGCACATATTACTTTTCAGTAAGTTACTCCTTTGGAACACATGCCCTCTAAGGGGTCCTTCTTCCACCTTCCCTTTCCCCACGTGTTGCTCAGTTAACACCTGCACAAGCGAAAGTTCAAGGGAAATAAAGGTGCCTACCAATCCACCATGCCCTTGGCTTTACCAAGAAAACAAGGCAAGAAAATAAGCTAATAAATGTATCGCTTGTGGCTCATACACATATCACTTCTAAACATAACTGAATGGAAAGAAAAAACTTTACAAAAACACTTACCTTTTAATTTCAAACTATTTTCCAGTGTTATAAAATTTTCATAGAAGATGAAATATATCTGAGAATAGTTGGTCTCAAAAAACTGCTTAAGATCACTTGCATCCACATTATCTGAAAGAGGAAAGATTTCATTTATGATAATACACTTATACAATTTTCAGAATTCAGAAATAACCTTCTCAGAAATGAAGGAAAGTAAAACTACTACCATCCTCACTTAAGACAAAAGAAAGCAAAATGGCATTCTCATTTGTTCACTCTTCACCTGAGAGCTCCCAGCTGCACCTGGAAACCATGCACCGCACACCTGTGCAGGAGCCCATGCAGCCTGCAGGGAGGTCTCAGAGATCTGAGCTGGTGGGGGAGGGCAGCACTGACAGGCCTGCTAGAAAGCTGGAGGTCAGGGGGCAGCTCTGGGGAGGGAGTGGAGGAGTGGTGGTTCAGGGAGAAGGCAGCTCTTGACACAGGCCATGAGAGGAACGGTGTGCACCTCTGAACGCGACTCTGCTGCAGAAGGCCCCATGTGGACCCACCTCTGTTCCTGCCCTGCCAACACCACCTCACCAGAGTGAGAAACCGGCTTGAGTGAGCCAGCTGCCCACTGCATCCACCTGACCCTTCCATCTGGGCTCACAGGTGTCCCTTCCTTCCAGCTCCCAGATGACCTATCCTCACTCCTGTTGGGACACTCTAGGGCCTGCCATGTGCTCCGAGAGCTATCTCTGTTATATCAGACACTTTTCCTAAAATGAGGGACTGCAGATAGACAGGCAGGTGGTGCAGAGAACTTAGCCTAGCGACAACTTGTGGTGTGGCCAAGGAGTAACTTAGGCACTTCTTCCAATGGCCCTGACCAGCTGGGGGAAAAGCTCAAACTCTGGGGTCTAAGTAGTTCTCCATGGTCAATACTCTTTGTACATTTTCCTCAGCAAACATGGTTGTTTGTACCATTTACAGAGTCCTGACCAAGGTGTTAGCACTTTGGGAGAACACTCTAATAACATGAGGAAAACTAAAAGCAGCTTCCTACAGCCAGGTGTGGTAGCTCACATCTGTAATCCCAGCTATTCGGGAGGCTGAGATGGCAGGATCACTTGCACCCAGGAGTTCAAGGTTGCAGTGAGCTATGATTGCACCAATAGACTTTAGCCTGGATGACAGAGCAAGACCCTATTTCTAAAAAAAAAAAAAAAGTAAGAAAGAAAGAAAAGAAGAGAAGAGAAAAGAGGAGAGGAGAGAAAAGAAAACAATTTCTTTAAAATTCTGCAACGTAAAATCCAGCACCCCTTCTTGATAAAAACCCTCAAACATCTAGGCATAGGTGGAATATACCTCAAAATAGTAAGAACCATCTACGAGAAACCCTTAGCCAGCACACTGCTAAACAGACAGACGTTGGAATCATTTCCCCTGAAAACCGGAACAGGACAAGGATTCCCCACTCTCATCCCTCCTTTTCAACACAGTTTTGGAAGTCCCAGCCAAAGCAATCACACAAGAAGAGATCAGGGGTATTCAAATAGGAAAAGAGGAAGTCAAGTTATCCCTCTTTGCAGACGACATGATTCTATACCTTGAAAACCCAAGAGAATCTGTCATAAACCTCCTTGCACTGATAAAGGACTTTGGCAAAGTCTCAGGTTATAAAATAAATATGCAAAAGACAGTCACATATCTATACACCAACAATAAACAAACAGAAACCCAAATAAAAAGCACAATCCCATTCAAAATTGCTACACACACACACACAAAAAAAACCTTGGCATCTTCATAACCAGAGATGTGAAAGACCTCTACAACAAAAACTACAAAACACTGCTCAAAGAAATCAAAGATGACACAAACAAATGGAAAAACACTCCATGCTCATGGACTGGAAGAATCAACACTGTTAAGATGTCCATCCTACCCAAGGCAATCTACAGATTTAACACAATACCCATTAAATTACCAGCAGCATCCTTCTCAGACCTGGAAACAATACAGGAATTCATATGGAAACATAAACAACCATGAATAGCCAAAACAATCCTCAGCAAAAAAGAAAAAAAAAAAAGCAGGTGGTATCACACTCCCAGACTTTAACCTTTATTATAAAGCTACAATAATCAAAACAGCCTGGTATTAGTACAAGAACAGGCATATAGACCAATGGAACAGCATAGAGATTCCAGAAGCAAAACCTTAATTTCTCAACCAGCTCATCTTCAACAAAGTCTCCACCACCCACCACTGGGGAAAGGAGAACCTATTCCATAAATGGTACTGGGAAAACTGGCTGACTACATGCAGAAGAGTTCAACAAGATCCCTACCTATCATCATACACAAAAATCAACTCTAAATGGATCAAAGACCTAAACATAAAACCTCAAACTATAAGAATCTTAGAAAACGCAAAAGACACCCTTATGGAAATTGGAACTGGCAACCAATTCCTGATCAAATCCCCAAGTGCCCATGCCACAAAAGATAAGATAGACAAGTGGGGCCTCATTAAATTGACAAGCGTCTGCAAGGCCAAAGAAATCAGCAGGAGAGCAGGGAGACAGCCCATAGACTGGGGACAAAAATATTTGTCAACTCTATGTCTTTGTGCCAAAAAGAAAAAAAACAAACAGCCCCATTTTAAAAAATGGGCAAAAGATATGAATAGACACTGCTCAAAAGAAGACATACAAGCAGCCAACAGATACATGAAAAAATGCTCACCCTCACTAGTCATCAAAGAAATACAAATTAAAACTACACTGAGATACCACCTAACTCTAGTCAAGATGGCCATCCTCAATAACTCAAAAAACAACAGATGCTGGAGAGGATGCAGGGAAAGGACACACTTCTACAATGTTGGTGGTAGTGTAAACTAAAACAACCTCTATGGAAAACAGTTTGACCATTGCCAAAAGATCTAAAAATCAATCTTCCATATGGTCCCACAATCCCCCTACTGGGAATATACCTGGAGGAACTCAAATCGCTCTATGAAAAAGATACCTTCAAGCCGGGCTCCGTGGCTCAGCCTGTAATCCTGCGCCTTTGGGAGGCTGAGGTGAGTGGATTGCCTG
>NW_007251779.1:74658-107589 GCF_000164805.1 Carlito syrichta
TGGATGGACTTAGAGTCTATAATACTGAGTGATCTATCACAGAAACAAAGAACTGAGTATCACATGTTCTCACTCATAACCAGACTTTTGTAATACTATAAGAAAAAGATTGGCAGTAATGGGAAACTGCTGGGGGTGGTGGGAAGTGGGATTGGCAGTAGTGGGAAACTGCTGGGAGAGGGGGGCACACCTCATCAACAAGGGTACCTACATAATGAACATTTGTATACCTAACCCTGAATTGTACCCATCTTTAAAATTAAAAATTTTAAAATAAATAAAAAATTCTGCAAGGATTACTCAAGGAAAAAAAGCGTGCTGCTCTTCACTCTGTGCAATCCTAATGCTGTGAGTATACATGAACATATGCATTACTGAGTTCAAAGTCTATAAAGCTAACAATAATGCAGATGACTTGAGAGAGTTGCTTTCCTCTGATAACTATGTAAGAGCCTTTCATGCAAAAAGCTGTCCTGGTTCTTAGAGATAATGTATGGAGGGTGTTTATAATGTCTTATGAGCTGCCAATTTCACACTATATTCTCTGCATCAAAATAAAACCGAGCACAGAGCACTGGAAACACCCAGCATCTAACAAAACAACCTGTGTGAAAGCAGGTAACAACAAAGCTAGTATCACAACTCACGTGCATTATCATTCTCATGAGCTATACAATCCAGCCAAGGACCTTGAGAGCTTCTGCAGAACTTGCCAGTGCCAAGGAAGGGTCTGGACATTTTAACTCCAAAGCAAATGCGAGCCTACCCAGCACTGACTGTTCCCTGGCATGAGCATGCCTCAACCCTGACTCCGACTCACCCCTCATGGGTCAGTTGAAACATGCTCATCCCACACCAGGTCAGGCCTCTGCCATGTGCCCCCACCCCATGCCTCCCCTGTCACAGACCATGTCTACTCAATTTTGGTGGAATCCTGGGTGAATTCCTGACTTAATTTTGACTGAATGGTCTGTCTCCCGTGTCCTCACAGAACCCACAGCCCACCTTTTGGATCATGAGGTCTTCCGTACCTAGCACAATATTAAGTTGAAAATTTTACTGAATTAATTCAATAAAAGAAACAGCCTACAATATACAATGATAAAAATCATGACTACCACTTGTAAGCCTATAGGAAAGAAATGGCCCACCCTCACATCCTGGAGACCACTAATGGAAAAATGTCACCTCTGCTGATTTGACTCTCCTTCCTACCCATGGCCCTGCCATCTCTCCAGTGGGTTCTCTCTCTCAACCTGCTGCCAGCCGTTGCCTCCACACAAGAGTCTTCAAGGCCTCCAGTCACGCTCGCCCACTGGGAAGCTCTCCCCTCAGTCCTGCTCTTCCCTCTGGCTTTTCCATCTCAGTACATTGGAGTCACCATCCACACAGTTGCTTCAGGCAAGGCCCAGGCATCCCTGGGTTCACTCCTTCACGGCCCACCTCCAGTCCGTCTCACTCCATGAGTGACCTTCCACATGCATCCAGTCAGGGCCGCTCCTGCTCTCCACAGCCCTGCCTGGTCTGTCGCTGGGAATCCTCTTGGGCTGTGACTTCTACCTGGCTTTCTGCTTCCCTCTTCCTCCATCCCCACAGTGCCAACACCAAAATGTAATAGTGTGACTCAAACCAGACCACTCCTCTACTCAAAACCTCCCAAGGGCCTCCGGGGGTACTTAAAATCCAAGCTCGTCCCCATACTTGCAGGGCCCTGCAGATGTCCCCCCCGCAACACCCATCTTGCTGCACCTTCTCTCCCCTTCACACCTGCACACTGGCTGTTTCCATCCCCAGACTTCTCAAACCCATTCTCTATCTGGTCCTCAGGGATGCTGCCCCCACACCCAGATCCTCACACCACTGGCTGGGACTCTGAGACAAAGTAGTAAACGTAGGCTGTCACTCACTCTGCTTGCCAGCAGAATGTCACAAAGCACTGACTCAGTGATGGAACGCAGTCCTTGGGAAGAATGACCTGAAGAGGATACATAGGACAGAGCACAGGTTCCCATGTCCCTGGCCCAAATCCCCACCTTTGTAGAAAAGATAAGTTCAAGGATCCTCGACCTTGCCTCTTCCTGTGCATGAGGCACCATCCAGCAGGATTCATGGATGTGTCTTTGTAATCCATAACCAGACATGCCCTTGTGCCTGAGTATTGATGAAATTCCGCTCCAATGTCACTTCTGAGCACATGCACAGCTGCCACCTGCACATGAACTGTGGCTGAAACACCATTTGAGGCAGGCTAACATAAACTCTGAAAGAGGCTCTGGGTTGCAGTTCTCAGTGAGACTTCTGAATACACTAACTCAAATTCTTTCCAATTTGAGAGTTTTCTTTAGTTGATGGGTCTCATCCCTCAGAACCGGGTCAGAGAGTCCTCCTTAAAGAGCTCCACAAATGCCCTGCATCACTCCTCACATTTCACTCTCTCGCCTGCCTTCTTCCCAGCAGGCTCTGTGGTGGACCATGCCTGCCTGCCCCAGAGAAGGGGCCTCAGACATAGAGGCCCACAGGTCAGCAGTTTCCCTACTACCTAGGATGTGGCTGCAGCAAGTCGGCACAGAACACTACTGGGCAGCACCAAGTCCCCCATCTCCTCCCTTGGTCCCTCGGCAACACTCACATCTCAGCAACCCAAACAAAGAGGTCCCCACTGAGTTGAAGAAGCCCTCGTATGCACCCAGATGCTCCAGGAAGCCAACAGGCCAGGTAATACCACCTGTTTCTCAGCCATCCAGCATCTTTCCTGGGGGCAAGGCACAGGGGAGCTAAGATTCTGTACTCACTAGACAATCGGCCTCGGGCACATCACCAGTACATGGTGAAACTAGACACATAACATCCATGGCACACTCAGCTCTTGACCCGTGTGAGGCCTCCTCGTCACACAATGCCCTCTACAGGACTTAGTTGAAATACCCATTCATTCCACTACTTCTCCATGGTCTGGAGCACCCATTAGAGTGTAACCTGCAGGAGGGTGGGACACTCATCTGCTTAATTGAAATCACCCCATTTATTCATCTACTGCATGGCCCAGTTTCCCCATTAGAGTAAGCTGCAGGAGGGCAGGACTCTCATCTGCTAAATTGAAATTACCCCATTTGTTCATCTGCTTCTCCATAGTTTGGTACCTTCACTAGAGTGTAAGCCTCAGGAAGGCGGGACTCTCATCTGCGTAATTGAAATCACCCCATTCATTCATCTACTGCATGGTCTGGCACTCCCATTAGAGTGCAAGTTGCAGGAGGGGGGACTCTCATCTACTTAATTGAAATCATCCTGATCATTCATCTATCTCATAGTCAGGCACTCTTCTAGAGTGTAAACTGCAGGAGGGGGGACTCACATATGCTTAATTGAAATCACCCCATTCACTCATCTGCTTCTCCAAGGTCTGGCACCCCACTAGAGTGTAAGCCACAGGAGGGCAGAACTCTCATCTGCTTAATTGAAATTACTCATTTATTCACTTATTTCTCCATGGCCTGGAGCCCCAACTAGAGTATAAGCTACAGGAAGGCAGGGCTCTCATTCACTGCTGCATCCCCAGTCCCAGGAATAGAGGGTGGTACTGAAGAGGTACACAAAACATATTGGTGAGGGGATTTCCAGGCTGGGCTCTGTGGTGTGACCTGTCTTCCCTGGCTCTTTCCTGTTGGCCCTGTGAGGCTGGGGGAGTTCTGTGAGCCGCTTCTTCAGAGTCACTCACACTGTCCTGTTTCTTAACTTGGCCTCTAATAAATAAATGCAGAATAAATATCAAATAGTGTATGTCTCTAGTTCAGTCTAGACTCATTTCCTGATTTGTCTTTCTTTAAAAAATGTATCATGAATATTTGTAAAGCAAGCATAGATCTTAGGGAAAATGAGCACGAACTGGGGTTGAGCATCATGCAAAAGGAACACAAGGAAGTATCAAAAGTCTCATGTTTAACAAAACTCACTTCAAGAAAGCACTGAGCTATAGCAGGAACACTTTGCTCAAAAGAATAGACAAAGAAGAATGACTACAAACTTCCTTGAGACCGACACTCAAGACCCATTCATTTCAGTATTTACTAAGTCCCCACCCAGGTCAACCAGTGCTGTGCCAAGTTCCAAGAAATTCGCAAAGAATAAGACTTGAGGCCCTCATGGGTGCAAGGTTACCAAACAAGAAAAGGGGCACCATGGCTGAAGCCCTGCCAGGCATTGAGCCAGGGTCCAGATGAAGCCCTATGGGGGTATTAATAACACCATACATGGCTGCCATGCTTTATGTTTTAAAAGGAACAGTCACCATTTTATTCAACCCTCACCAACACCCTGTGAAGTAGATGGGCAGGTATGCTCAAGAAACTTCTGGGTCAAGATCTCATGTGACCCGCCAGTTGGGGACATCAGCAGAACTCCTGCCCTGGCCTTCCGACCCCAAACCCAGTCAGTCTGAAGGCCTCAGGGACAAACAGGAAGAGGTCAAAGCTGGAATTCAGTCAGAGGTACAAAAGAAGTCACTCACCACCTTGAGGATGCACAGGAGAGCCAGGGGGAAAGAGCAGGAAGAAGAGACCAAAGTAAGAAGCAGGACAATGTGAGTGACTCAAGGAACTCCCCCAGCCTCACCAAACCAACAGGGAAAAGCCAGGGAGGACAGGTCACACCACAGAGCCCAGACTGGAAACCGTCTCACTACCATTCCAGAGCCCAGGGAGGGACGTCCACCCTGGCCACAGGGAAGCAGATGGCAGGCAACCTTGCAGGGCTAGCATCTTTTCTGAATCTATAAGGAAATCTCCTTTAATTTCTCATTATTCTTTACCACCAACTAACAGATGGTAAGCTGTTTCTACGATTTCCCCATTAAATCTCCAAGCTACTCTACGTGCCACACCAAAACACAAATACTTCTCTGTATATAGCTGGAAGGCAGCAGCCAAGGTCGAGGGCAGTGCCTCTGGGTGGACTGTGTGGGTTCAAATGCAGTTGCTGCAGGACTCAGAGCAGGTTACTAAAACACCTGGGCCTCAATTTCATCTAGAAGGTCAGGGGACAGAGGTTCTTACATCGCAGGCCTGCTGTGGTGATAAAATGAGCATGTGCAAAGTGCTTGCAAGAGTGGCAGTCAGCATCATATGAACACTAGTCATTTCAGATTTACTTCACTCCTGACAGAGGTCACAAATCCTAGAACAGCAGTAAGCACCACCATAAACATGCCCACAAACCAGGGGGATTATCCCTCTATTTCCTCTCACATATAATCCTCTTCAATAGCAAATCTGCTGCTTTTAGTCGGAGGGGTCATAACAGTCTCACAAAAATCCCGAGAAAGCAGCAAAGAAAGGGAATGTCTTTATCCCACATAGGAGCCCCAGTGGGATGGAAGAAGGAACCCATGCTTGGTTATTCCCTGGCAGGGAATGCCCCCACACTACTTCCACCCCCTACCCTCCACCCCCACTCCAGAGCTAACAGCCATCCCAGGCCTGCCTACACATCTGTGTGTGGGTGAAGATGGGTGTCTTTTACTATTTGACTAAAATTCCCTGGATAATGGCATTGAAGGCCTGATGACCAGATCACAGACTGGTGACAGAGAAAGGGATAAGTGATGGATTTAAGGTGAATGCAACAACTTAATAAAATGGCCATTCAGAAACACACAACGAAAAAGAGGAAAATAATGACACAAGACAGAAAATGTTGACAACGATAAACGTCATTAGTAATGTAACATTATATTATAGGCTAGCATGATTCTGGTGATTTTACATTTAAACACCTGCCTGGGTCCTGCCTCCTTTCCCTCTTGTGGTAATTTGTGACAAATGCCATAAAGTATCCTCCCCCATCTACCCCTTTGGAGGGTGCCCACCACACTGACTCAGAGCTGATCTCCTGACTGGCAGTGGTGCCTGGGAGAGCTCCAGGTATGCCCAGTCCAAGGAAAGTGAGACCCAACCCAAGTCTGGAGCCAACCCCAGGCAACCTGTGGGAATACCTCAGTGAACACAAACCTGACACCCTGAGGATGAAAGCAGATGCCTGCTGCTGCGGGGTGCAGGGAAGCTGCCGAGCTCTGGGTGGTTTGCTGTGCACATCACTGTGGAAAGGTTGGTGCAGAATAAGAACCTCAGCACAACACAGCTTCACTGGTCCTGAAGGCCAGCAAGCTCATCCAGTGGCACCCCAAGTGCAATACATAATGACCTCCACTAAAGAAGGGAAAGCAGGAAAAACTCAGCAGAGGCTGCCCACTGATACAAACTCTCTGTCAACAGTGACCCATGTTGCCAAAGCGAAGGTAGGGACTCCTTTTCCTGACTCCTGTATATGCAGCAATGTGCTCACTATAGGTCAAGAGCACATCTAAGTAAGAAGGCAAAACCTACACAAGGTCTTCCAGATTCCCCAGGTGATCAGATCAGTGGGATGAATGCGCTTTAGTGGCCACTTGACACTGTTATAATCATCATCATGACTAAAGAGAAATTCACATCTGAAAATGCCCATATATGCAGACTTTCAAAATGTCTCCTGTATTAATTAAATACAAAGTCTCTGTGTGGATGGAAATACTAATTTACAAAGCAGAAAACTTAACACATCAGAAGAAAGGCTCCAACCCCAGTGCTCTCATGGGTCTGAAACTCAACATCCAGTCAAAGCTGTGGTGTGAGCAGCCCAAGGGGGAAGGGTGGGATGGGAGGTGGGCTATAAGGGAGGCACAGGATGTCTTCAGTCCTCATAGCTGAGTTCTCATCCCCACCTCACAGGTAAGGATGCCAGCCCTGGCTCCCCACCCACTGGTCTCAGATGCCCCTCCTGCTTCTGTACCTCAGTCTTCCCCACTAGACTGTGGGCAGAGAGTGCTGGGTCTCAGTGCACCCAAGGCATAGGCACTGAATAAGTGTGCACTAAATAAACTTACCACTCAGTAGAATTTAGAGATGTGGGAAGGCTTATGAATTGATTCCTTGCTATAAATGAGAAGAAAGCACTACTGAAGGTCACAGCAAATAACGATTTTTTAAAAAATTAAGGCAAAGCCTCTTATAATAATGAACAAAAAAGTGTCCTCCAAGTCAGAAAGGGTCAGGGATACTACCCCAGATGCAATGATACATTAATAAAACAAGATAGCCAGCAATGAAGACCCACCCTAGAGCTAGTGCTAATTTCTAGTAAATAATAATGTCTTCAAAAGAGTGATGGCCCAAATGTATAATCACTCCCTAAACTACCAATAGTTTTTAGATTATCTGATACTTATATATCATCTATTAAATAAAAGTCTCTATGTTATGTAAAAAAAAAAACTAAAATCAGAAACATCCTTCTCAGCAGTAAAGCATCTAAACTTCTTAATATGTAAGTGAATTTATATTTATTTTGTTATCTTTTATGTTTTAACAAGTTATTTTCTATAAAACAGCAAGGTACTACCACTGAAAATATTTGTTTACATAATCATGTATGTATATTATGCCTGCCACAAATCTAAAACTTAAGGTACAACTATTATATGAGTAAATATTACCAAAATTACACTTTTTAAACATAGCTCACAATTCCCTCCTGTCTTTCAAAGTGAGCAAAATTGGTGGAGATCACAAAAAGACCCTGAAGGCAGTGGTTACAAGGAAAAAAATCAAAGAAAGTTAACACAAATCACTCAGGGAGGAGTTCACACCCCTCCTATAGAGTCAGCCAGCTGCTCAGGGCAGAAGTTCACCCAGAATCTGACCCTCAGTCTCTGGCCTCTAATCTGAGTTCTACCCCCACAGACCCAAATACCAACAGCAAGTTCCTTCTTGGGTTTCCAGCCTCAAAGTCAGACCATAAAGAAACTCTACCAACCTCATCCCTCCCCACCCCCTCACTGCCCCACCCTCTCTCATCTCTGTCTGTGTCCTTTTTCAGCCTAAGATTATATATAGAATGTCTGCAAAGCTTTATAAACCAAAAGATCAAAGTCAAATCTATAAGTACACTCCTCTGATATCATGGAGACTTTATATTTCAGAGAAAATTCTCTAAAGAATCATGCTTTCAATCTGCATCCATATTTAAGCACAAACATTGGACATAGTTGACATGGTATTATTCCTGAAGTCATATCGAATAACGTACTCTGCCGGGCTCTGCGACTCAGCCTGTAATCCTGCGCTTTGGGAGGCTGAAGTGAGTGAATTGCCTGAGCCCAAGGGTTCGAGACCCGCCTGGGCAACTTAGCAAGACCTCATCTCTACAATAAATCAAAAATTTAGCCGGGCTCGGTGGCTTAGCCTGTAATCCCATGCCTTTGGGAGGCTGAGGTGAGTGGATTGCCTGAGCCCGCGGGTTCGAGACCCGCCTGGGCAGCGAGACCTCATCTCTACAATATAATCAAAAAATCAGCCGGGCGTGGTAGCGCATGCCTGTAATTCCGGCTACTTGGAAGGCTGAGGCAAAAGGATTGCGGGAGCCCGGCAGGTCGAGGCTGCGGTGGCCGGGAGCAGCCACTGCACTCCAGTCTGGGCAACAGAGTGAGACTCCAACTCAAAAAAATAATAATAATAACATACTCAAGATAATCCCAGTACCCCTTAGTCTATACCACTCTGCCAGAATGATCGGAGGTCCTATCTTGCTCCTTGCAAGAACCCCCAATCCCTTCTCCTTACCTGGCTATCACAAACTGCCTATAAAACCACACTGAGTAAGGAGATTGATCACACTCAGAAGTGACTATGGTCCACCCTAAGTTTCACACCAAGAGTTGTCCCATCAGGCCTCATACTTGGGTTTCTATTCATCACCTGAGAAGCCCAAGCTGCCACATGAGCCTCACCTCTGTCAGCCCATACAGCTCTGGGCATCACCTAATCCCACCCAACTTCCTAACCCTACCCTTCCACCACTACATCCAGCTCACAAACCCCCTCTCTTCTACATCTCTGGAGGTGGCTTTCCTTTTGGCTACCCAAAACCTGGTGGTCCCCTGAAAACACTGCTTCCCTGCAGTCTGCCAGGAACAGCCTTTGTCTGCCTCCTGCAGCCACAACCCTTGAGCCTGCAATGAAGCAGATGACTTCCCTGTTCCCCACTGCAATTCCAGGCCATTCTGGTCCTTCTCACACATATAGAATGTGCCTTTGCTGCTCACACCACCTACCATCAGCTACATCTGCACTAGCCCAAGTTGCATAGTCTTTTGCACACCCAAGATGCTCTCCCAAGACTCTAGGCCCTGACTGTCTTCCTCTTCACAACTGGCATTGTCTTCATTCTTGGTGATTTCAACATTGATATAGATGATGTCTGACTTCCTCATCTCCAGTGAGGCTGTCCTCCACTCCACCTCTGCCAACCACATCACAGTCACAGCCAGATGCTAGACACACCCAGTAGTTACTAATAATCTCCCCACCTGCAAAGGTTCAATCCACTCTCTTGCCACTTGCTATTTCTTATCTTCCCTGCCCACTCCTTCTGGAAACCTAATTCCAACAACTCTTCAAACTACTGGGCCCTTGAATCCTATAACCCCACCATTGTGTCACTATTAATGAAGCTCCTCAAATCCTCAAGTCCTTTCATTCCCAATTTTGTTTCCCCAATTCATCTTTCTAATCAGCCTTTCATTCAACCCCCTACCCCTTTCTCCCTCTAACTTACTCGCACAGTAAAATTCCAATCTCAGTTTCAACCTTGATTCAATTGAAAGTATTTATCAGAGCACAGGCCATGCTCTGGATACTAAATATTTTTTTAGTTTTTTTAATTAAATAGTGAAAAATAAGTTTTGTATATATGTAATTTATGATATATAAGACAAGCACCTTAAAACCGGTGGTCCCCAACCTTTTTGACAAGGGACCAGTTTTGTGGAAGACAATTTTTCGATGGACTTGCAGGGGGGGCATAGTTTTAGGATGAGTCAAGTGCACTACATTTATTGTGCACTTTATTTCGATTATCATCACATTGTAATATATAATGAAATAATTATACAATTTACCATTAACGCAGAATCAGTGAAAGCCCAAAGCTTGCTTTCCTGCAACTAGATGGTTCTATCTGGGGGTGATGGGAGACACTGACACCCAAAGTGTGTTGCTTATCTCCTGTCTACTCCATAATCTTGTGTTGGTTGCTGTCACTGCAGAAAACCCTGCTTCGCAAAGATAGGATGTTGGAAATGGAAGCAGGCTTTTCAGAGCATTGTGACAATCTCGGGATATTCTGCCTTGACTTTAAACCAGAATGTATTGAAATTTGAAGTTGTCTCAAATACTTTTAAGGCCACCATCATTTGCAACCTCAAGCAATTGATCCTCTATTAGTATGGACAAAGTTGATTCACTTGGCTTATTCACAAATGGGTCGTGGATCCATTCCTCCCCAGTTCAGTGGTCTTTTGTGGTTGGGAAGTAATATTCAAACTCTTTTGAAAGCTGAGACAGAGCCGGGTTCGGTGGTTCAGCCTGTAACCCCGCACCTTTGAGAGGCTGAGGTAAGTGGACTGCCCGAGCCCGCGGGTTTGAGACCCGCCTGGGCAGGCGAGACCTCATCTCTACAATAAAATCAAAAAATTAGCCGGGCGTGATAGCACGCACCTGTAATTCCAGCTACTTGGAAGGCTGAGGCAGAAGGATCGCTGGAACCCAGCAGGTCAAGATTGCGGGAGCGGCCACTGCACGCCACAGTCTGGGCAACAGAGTGAGACTCCAACTCAAAAAAAAAAAAAAAGAAAGCTGAGATAGGTGATTATGCACCAGTTGGCAGAAAGAAGGCCTTGGTTCAGTCTCTTTCAAAATCTCTGCTACTGTTTGAAACATGTCAAAAACCCCAAAGTTCATTTGTCACCCCCCATAATTTCAGTTTGGCTTTGAATGTAACCATTTTACCTGCTGATTTTGAACATAGTTGTTATGCTCCCCTGAAGTGACAGATTGAGTTTGTTGAGCAGGTTGAATATGTCACACAGGTAAGTAAGTTTTGAAACCAATTCTGTGTCACTGAAATGTGATGCCAGTGGTGACTGTTTTTCTAAAAGAAATCTCTGGAGTAGCTCTCATAACTCAAAAACTCTGAAGTCATCTCACTTCTGTGTATCAGAGAAGACGTGTGTACTCTGTGCCCATCTCCTCACAGAGCTACGAAAACAAATGTGAGTTAAAGGCATGTACTTTAATGTGGTTAATAATTTTAATCACATCCTGCAAAACATTGTAAAGTTCAGGTGACATTTTTTGGCTAGCCAGCATTTCTCTATGGATGACACAGTGTGTAGACTCACATTCAGAAGCAACCTCTTTGACTCGAGTAGTGAAACCAGAAAGCCATCCAGGCATGGCAGCCACTCCGTCTGTGCATATACTAACACAAATGATCAATTCAGCTTTCCTGATAGGTAATCATTCAAGGACTTGAATAGTTCTGCAGCTGTGGTATTGGTTGGACACAAAAGTGCACATAACATATTCTCATGCACATCCTTCTAAAAAGATATTGCACAAAAACAAGCACTGTTGCCTTGTTGTCAACATCAGTAGACTTGTCAACTTGGATTATGTACCATTACTCAGTAATCCTAACAATTATGCCTTAGTATCCTCTACTATTTCATCAATTATTCTAGTTATGGTGCTAGCTAAAAGAGAAACACATGCCACCTTTTGAACTGCAGCCTTTCCTAAAAGTTCAAGACAAAGGTCCTTAGCAGCAGGCAGAATCAACTCTTCACCAATAGTAAAGGGCTTCTTAGTTTTAGCAATATGGCTAGCCACTAAGAATGATGCTCAGTGCAGACACATGTGATGAAGTGATGACCTTCAATAGTTGCTTCTGTTCTTCATGTTCACTTTTTTCTTTTGAAAAACTCCAAAGATTTGTCTCTTAATGTAGGGTGCTTGGTCTCCATGTGATGAAGCAGTTTTGAATGTTTCATGGCTTTATTGGATAGCCGGTTACCACATATTGTAAAAAGTAGGCTTGAAGAATGTGAATCACCTGTTAAACGAACCTGTAATCTAAGTAGGATTCTTGGTATTTTCTTTCAAATGCAGCATCCTTTTTGTTGGCAGTCTTAGAGTATTCTCCTATCTCATCATTGGTCTTTCCCCTTTATCAAAGAAGCTCTCCAGTGATATTTGTTTTTCACTCATTTCGGCTAGGGTTAGCTTGTGGGCTTACCAAAACTGTGACTGAGGCAAGTGCACAGTGTGGGAAAGAGGTGTGGACAGAAGTGGTAAATAAAATAAAGAGTGGACCAAGTGTCAGAGTCTGACTTAAAGACTACCACCAGATGCAGCTGTACAACTGAAATACATCAACCCCCTTGCTACTCACTGATGGGGTTTTGATATGAATCTGCAAGCAATTGATTTATTATGGTGTCTGTGCAGTCAAACCTCACAGTCAATGTTAATCTGTATTTGCGGCCACTCCCTTACTAGCTTCACCACCTCAGCTCCACCTCAGATCATCAGGCATTAGATTATCATAAGCAGGGCACAATCTCGAATCCTTGTGTACACAGTTCACAACAGGGTTCACACTCCTATGAGAATCTAATGCCACCGCTGATCTGACAGAAGAAGGAGATTAGGCGGTAATGCGAGTGATGGGGAGCAAATGTAAATACAGATGAAGCTTTGCTCACCTGCCTGCAGCTCACCCACCCAACAAAGCACCCAGTCCAGTCTGGCTTTGGCACCCCCTTCCCACACTGCCCTAAGGAGGTCCACACTGTTAATCCAATAGCCAATTCTCAGTCCCCTCCAGGAGAAACCAATTCTCAGTCCCCTTCAGCTGAGAAGCCAATTCTCAGTCCCCTCCAGCTGATATACACACACACCTGTGCCCAGGCACCACTAGTCTGGCCCATCACACTAATCTGGCCCATCAGAAGGAACAGGAGTCTAGAACCTGCCACCATACTTGTGGAAGCATGTTAGGGCCTCAGTGGCATATTCCCATTACAGATGACATTGTTTGACTTTTTGTCCCCTCCAAATCTCACATTGAAATGATACTCAATGTTGGAGGTGGGGCCTGGTAGAAGATGTGTGAATCACAGCTTGGTGCTGTCCTCACAGTATGAGTGGGTTCTCCCTCTGTTCATTTGATGAGAAATGATTGTTAAAGAGCCTAGTAGCCGGGCTCGGTGGCTCAGCCTGTAATCCCGCACCTTTGGGAGGCTGAGGTGAGTGGATTGCCTGAGCCCGCGGGTTCGAGACCCGCCTGGGCAGTGAGATCTCACCTCTACAATAAATCAAAAAATCAGCTGGGCATGGTAGCGCGCGCCTGTTATTCCGACTACTCAGAAGGCCGAGGCGGAAGGATCGCCGGAGCCCAACAGGCGAGGCTGCGGTGGCCGGGAGCAGCCACTGCACTCCAGTCTGGAGACAGAGTGAGACGCCAACTCAAAAAAAAAAAGAGCCTAGTACCTCCTCCTATCTCTTCTTCCTTCCACTCTCATCATGCAATGGCAGCTCCCCTTCCCCTACCACCATGAGTAGAGGCTTCCCAAGGCCTCACCTGAAGCAGCTGCTGGTGCCACACTGCAGAACCATGAACCAAGTACACCTCCGTACTTTATAGATTACCCAGGCTCAGATGTTCCTTTACAGCAACACAAAATGGTCTAACACAGCAGGAGATGAAACAAATTCATTCTTTAGCTACATGGATAGCTTTGTTTCTTACATGTAATTACAGTCTTGTACATACTAGTTATACTGTTTTACATTTTTTAAAATTTTCCCTAAAAATAAGTATGCTCAAAATGTATCATAATTGACCATTTAATTCCAGAGGCATTCTCCACAACATTCTCAACTAGGTGAGCACAGCCTGGAGCAGACACTGCTGATTTTCCTCTAGCTCCCTCACCTCCTCCACCCCCACAAATAGACCCTTGCTCTTTCTCACAGGATCCCCATCTGTTCAGGGAGCATGGTTCTCCACAATGCTGTGCCTTCTGGTAGGGTGTCTGTTCCCAGTCCCAGGGGTAGGACCTGGAGCTGCTGAGCCAATTGTGGTGGCTTGCATGGGCTCAGGACTGTGACCCTGGCCAGTGACCTGCCTGGGCTTGGGCCCGTGTCCCTGGCCAGTAACCTGCATGGGCTCGGGCCTGTGACCAATGACGGTTAATAGGAAAAGAAGTCTGACAAAAATATCTGGGGAAAGATGTACTGGATTTAAAGAAGTTCCCCTTTGATCCTGCCTCTGCATATCATTGTAGTTGGGTATCATACCTGCAATGGTTGTGGGCATTTTGCAACCCTGAGGACAACCCTGCTACACTAAGGATGGTAAAGCAGAGAGGTGGAAAGAGTCTGGACTGCCACCAATACTTAGACTTAGGTGAGCAGTATGGGATCCTACCCGGGATCAGGTCTTGACCATGACCTGCCCTTTCTGACCCTTCTTCCTACTGGAGATAAGAATGGTACCTGCCTCCTATGGTGGGTGGAGGATGAGTCAGTGTATGCAAAGCAGTTTTGTATGCTGCTGTGAACAATGATTAGCAACAAGTATTTGACATAGGACATTGCCGAATCTAGCAGCCCTCTCACCACTTTCCTGCTTCCCTTGTGGCCGAAAATAGAGGAGTAGAGAGAGCAGTTTAGCTCCTTATTTGTGACTCTTTTTCCCTTGGGAGTGATTTTGACTGTAATGCAGGCAAGCCCCAATTCAGATCAAGAAAAGGAGAATTCACTAACTCTGGGGCCTCCCTGCCTTGGGACTTCTTTTTATAGGAGAAAAAAAAAATCTTTAGCATTTGCTTATGTTTGAGATTTTGGTTTCTACAAAAGCAAAAACATCCTTGTAGATAGTTGAAATATAATCTGACAACTGCAACAGGAAACAAATATAGGTGAAAAAAAATCAAAGAAATTATACTCATCCCACTGCATTTCCTAAGGTGTACTGTTTTCATTTCCATATACCTATAAGGTCAACCAGATGTGGGAACATCAAATTCTTAGGAATCAGATAGATATTAATAGTTTGTTATCCAGGACTGAAGTAATTTTGTATAGAGATATAATCCAAATATTTACTGCTGAAGTTTTTTTTTTTTTAATAGACCTTTTATGCTTTTGACACGCATTTCTCAAATGCAGGATTCTAAAACTCTGTTTTTAACAGATATCAGTACTAATATAATAAAACACACTATGTACACAAAGGAAATATATTGCTCAGATCAAAGATTTTATATATGTTTTAATATATTTATCTCTTTTGTAGGAACCGAGTTTCATCAGGCTTTTTAAAATCAATGCACACATGCATCTCCTTTTCTTGATCTGAATTGGGGCCCACCTGCATTACAGTCAAAATCACTCCCAAGGGAAAAAGTCAGAGTCACAAAAAAGATGGCTACAGCAGGAGCTACCCCTCTATTTTCAACCACGAGGGAAGCAGGAAAGGGGTGAAAGAGCTGCTATATTCTGCAGGGTCCTATGTCAAATACTTGTTGCTAATCATTGTTCACAGTAGCATACAAAACTGCTTTGCATACACTGACTCATCCTCCACCCACCATAGGAGGCAGGTACCATTCTTATCTCCAGTAGGAAGAAGGATCAGAAAGGGCAGGTGATGGTCAGGACCTGATCCCAGGTAGGATCCCATACTGCTCACCAAAGTCTAAGACTAAGGGGGATCGGGAGGTGCAGGGAAGCATGCTGGAAATTCGTTGTGCCCTATTTTGTTTTAAAACAAAAAGAACATAGAAGAGATACAGTACAAGTCACAGAACTGAATAGTTATTTAACCCAAAAGAGAGCCCAGAAGCTGGTCTACCTAAAAGGATATCAGAGCAAGCTTGCAAGTAGAATAACTTCCTCCTGGATGGTTTAAAGGGGTGGTTTTTCTGTGAAATTAACTCAGTGAAGAATGAAGTGGCTTTCCCCAAAGGAATGTCTTGATCTTCAGAAGGTCATCATACTGTTCCCTGCCTGTTGGCTGCCTCAGACACTGTCACCTCTGCTGCATCCCTTACACAAAAAACCAAAGGCCCATCTGGGCACTGGTCAGTCACTCACAGGCACAGGATCTGCTGACGGTGCACGGCGGCCTCCCACTCAACCTCAAGGATGGGTGATAACTTGTTACAGGAAACCAGTGGAACACGATACAGCCATTTATGTATTACATAAGTCTCACTTACTGATGTGGAGAAACGTCTAAGGCTTCAGTCAAAAACACAGTGTTAGACCACACCTAATGGCTGTTCACATAAAGCTGTGTTTATGTGTGTAAATGAGCAGGCAAACAAGCAGGGGAGAGGAGGGAAGAGAGCACACATAAACAACAGCAAGCACAGAAAGCATGCTCTCTAACATTCTCTCTCTCTCTCTCTCTCTCTCTCTCTTTCAGACAAGGTCTTGCTCTGTTGCCCATACTGGAGTGCAGTGACATGATCACAATGATCATGGTTCATGGCAATCTCAATCTCCTGGGCTCAGGGCTCAGGTGATCCTTCTGCCTCAGCCTCCAGAGCAGCTGAGACTACAGGTTCAAGCCACCACACCTGGCTAATTTTTTTTTATTTTTTGTAGAGACAAAGTCTCACTGTGTTGCCCAGGCTAGTCTTGAACTCCTGTGCTCAATCTTTCTGCCTCCACCTCCCAAAGAGCTGGGATGACAGGCATGTGCCACTGTGCAAAATTTTAATAATAGTTACCAGAGGACTATAGAATTTGAAGACTTTTTGATACTTAAAATTAATGTTTGCTTATTCATATTATTCAAATACTTATAAAATACAAATTTTATAGCCACAACAACAACAACAAAACTATTAAGCTATCTTCTAGAAATAAAACTTCCAGGGTGTTTGGAAAGAGAATTTTTTTCTCAAAGCCTGAATATTTACTACAAAAAAACAGAAATCATGACACCAGGCCATACTCTTCCCCAAACCTGTCTTACTTTGCAATTCTGAAGAAAACCTAAGGCCCAAACAATATATAAAATAGTATCTTTGCCAGTTCTGAAATGCTGTAAAACAGCAAATAACTTAGATTTCCTCAGCCCAGCACTTTCACTAAACTTCTGCTGTAACATCTACATGAACAATTCAAACACTTATAAAATACAACTTTTATAGCTGTTTTATTACACAGTGCCTTGTAATGACCTAGTTTTGTAGAGGAGCTCCATGTCTTTGTTCCTCTAGACATCGTCCCTGGGAAAGTGTGGGAAATAACAGAACCAGGCAGCCATCCAGTCACCTGCACTGAGCAGGAAGGAGCCAGTGTGTGACACTTCTGAATGCAAAATGTTGATGGAATCTCCAGTCATGGTGAGATTCATTGACAAGACCAGGTAGTCTTAGTCCATGAGGGTCAATGTTTCCTTGTTCTGTAAACCTGACACTGACTGATCATCAACTACCAGAACTGAATCTCTTTAAGAGCCCACTGAAAAGTGCAGTAGAAGTGGTTTCTGCTCAAAATGATAACTCTGGAAGAATACATGAGCTTTCTCCTAAATTTAAGCTTCTAGTACTGTCATATTTTGAAACACCATAGCCACTTTTCTGAATAAGATGGAAGGCTCAGTTAGAAAAACAGATTCCTAAAATCACGTCTTTGCAATTAACACTGAGTCAAAGATCCAGAATTCCTCAGGTCCTTCCACTAAGAAACAAACAACGCAAAGCACAATGGGGTCCTGCTGCCTTCTGCAATCACCCACATCAAATTGTTACTGCACTGACCCATCAACATTGTTCTGACTTTTACGGCCATGAGCAGAGCTCCATTTCTTGTCAGCATTGGAGCACTTTCTAATGTGCCTGCCATTTGTTAGTATACTCTGGGGTAACAGCAAGCCAATGTCCACATCACCACAAGCTCAGGCCGCTGTGTGGACCCACTTCATGGGCACCGCACTCCATTCAGTTGGCTTCTCCTCACTACTGGCTGCTGCAGTGAGGAGGAACCAGGCTGGGTGTCCCCTTCCTCAACACCATCTTCCTCCACACCCGCACCTGCCACAGCCTCCACAGCCTCACTCCTCCTCTCCTGAAACATTTCTTCCTTCTTCCCTCCTCTTTTCTGTTTCCAGTCACTGTGCAGTTTGGGGACAAAGAATCTGACCTTTGATAAAGTAAGTCAAAGAAAGCTTTATCTATTTGGTCAGAAAGCCAATCTCTGGCAGGTCAAGCAAATCGAGTCTAGTCTCCACGCAGGAACCACACTGATCCCTTTAAACTCAAAGTCAGACTTGAAGGTAGCTCAGGTCATTCCTCTGCTCTCAGCCCCACAGGGTTCCCCACCTTACCTTACATACAGTAGCATCCCAAGTCCACACTGAGACCCAAGTGCCCCACCCCATCTCACCAATCTCTCCCCTCGCCACCTTGCTCCCTCCTGCTCCCCTTCTCCCCCAACTCTACTGACTTCCATAAGACTCCCACTCTAATTAGGATTCAGTCTTGTACTTACTGTTCCATCTTCTGGAAACACTATTCCCAAAAATAATCACGAAGCTATCCCCTTGCTTAACTCAGGTCTCAGTTCAAACCCCTCTTCAGAGAGGCCTTTCCTCAACATCTAGATAAGCACACACACACACACCCTTATCAAACTGCATTTTCTATCATCACTGCCTGAAATTATTGTATTTTGTATTTTTTGTTATTTGTATATTTTCTATCTACCTAAACAGAATGAAAGCACCATGTGGGCTAGGGCTTAATTTGCAAATAGCAGGCACTCAGCAATACTTATGGCATGTCTTAAAAAAACAATGGATATACTCTAAGCAGACTTGAAGGTAGTCAACCCCATTTGTTATCAAGGCAACCCTTTACTTCCCTCAAATTAGAAAAATAGTGCTCACTGGCTGGACTTGGTGGCTCAGCCTATAATCCCAGCACACGGGTTCAAGACCAGCCTGGGGCAAATGGGTGAACCCTCATCTCTACAATAAATAAAAAAAATTAGCGGGCATGGTTGCACACACCTGTAGTTCCGGCTACTTGGAAGGCTGAAATGGAAGGATCACTGGAGCCCAGCAGGTCGACACTGGAGTGGCCATGAACATGCCACTGCACTCCAGCCAGAGTGACAGAGTGAGACAAGGAAGGAAGGAAGGAAGGAAGGAAGGAAGGAAGGAAGGAAGGAAGGAAGGAAGAACTCAAATACAACTCCCAAAGTCTTAAGTAGAACTCACGGAGTGTCATCTTTAGTTTTCTCAATGATCTAGGATTATTAGCACAAAAGTCAAGGAACTTCATATGGTACCAGTGGGCATGGGCAGAGATACAAGCAGCTCTGCTTTGTGTGGGAATATTCCAGAATGCCTTTCCAGATCTACTTTCTCAGAAACACAGAGGCCAGAAGGAGATTGTCTCTCAGAACAGGACAAGTGATTCAGGCTGGTCACTCCCAGCACCCCATCTCCCTGACTGGGTGATGATACAGGAGTGGGCACACAAGATCACAGGGTTCTCAGGCACTGGGCTGAGCCCTAGGGGAGGGGCCACATTCTTCTCAAGGGTCACTAGTGCCAGGACACATCAAGCTGGACATGCTCGGGATCATCACTCTTGTGCCTGGCAGAGCTAGCTTAAGAATGAAGTGGAAGCACAGAAAACAAAAGCAAACACAGAACCAAGAGTGAGAATATCTTCTACCAAGGAGCAGGTAGAGAGAGAGAATGGACAGGGGTCATGAGCAATTGCCCTGCCCCCTGCCTCTGGACTGCCACACCTAACACCACATGTTCCCTCAGACTGTTGAGCTACAGTCATCAAATCCCCTCTTTTGATTAAGCTAATCTGAGCCAGGTTTCTGCCACTTGCAACCAAGAGTCCTGATTAGTACAAATGTGCTCAACAGATGCTCCCCTCTAGGAGGAGCAGAACAATTAAGCAAAGAAAGAAAGGAAAAAAACCTATTCTGGTTAAACACATACCTGCAGGTGACTATCCAGGGCAGGGGTGAAGAGGGAGTGAGGAGTGAAAGCATCATGGCTACAGGGCTTTCTGGGGGTGATGAAAATGCTTTGGAGTTAGAGAGAGGCAGCAGCTGTACAACACTGTGAACAAACTCAGTGTCAGTGAGCTGTTCACTTTAGAATGGTTAATTTTACATTTCACCTCAATAAAGAAAAAATTGAAACATACAAACAATACCCTAAGTATTTCTTGATAGAATGGGCCTTGAATATATCTATTATAATTTCCTAGGAGAGTAAACTGGGTCACATGATATACACATTTTAAAGAGAGTTGATAAATATTAACAAATTATTTTCCAGAAAGATGGTGTCAAATTACTAGCCTATCCCAAGAGTGTATTAGAAAGTTCACATAGTATGTATTATTAGAAAAAATAAAAACAACAACTTTGCTAATATAATGGGTAAACACACTTTAATCTTTACATTTATATATCTTAGAATATTTTGTGGTTTATGCATACATATGATTTGAACATTTATTTATAATTTTTCTTGTATATATGTAGGTTTTCATGTGTTGAGGATAAAACTGTTTCCTCTCTTATAAATTTTAAATATTTTTCCAGTTTGTTATTTACCTCTTTACCTCAGTTAAAGGTGATATGTCTGTTTCTACTTTACTTATCTTAGAAGCAGGAAAAGAGAGATGGAACCATTCTTTCTGAAACAGATTTCTACAATATGACACCCTGATACCTGCTGAAGAGGACAGGATATCCTTCACATCCACTTGGACAGAGTTCAGCATGAGCTCTAACACATGATGTTTCCCCAGGCCCAACATGCCCTCGTCCTCTCCAATACTAGAGTCCATGGGATAGAAGGGTCTGTACTGTGCACACCAGAAATATGCCAGGTGGAAATAGAGCACACTATGCTGGGCACACTCTACTGGGGGAGCATTTAAATGTTTTCAATACTGTCTCTCCAGCGTGGGTCTTGTGAGAGAATATCCAGAGTGTGTGCCCATGCCTCACCCATTCCTGTCCTTAGCCCTCCAGTATTGCTGTCCCACTCCCCAACCCCGGTCGAGGGTCACTGACACTCTCTTCTCCCTTTGACCCACAGAAACAGTCCTTCCTCACATCCATCCCTGCTGGAATCCAAGGGGCTGGCCTGATAATAAATGCATGTACACAGGGGAAAAAGTGAGAGGGCTCTCCAGGAGGGACTGCCACCCATAATTCATGGTCTTGAAGCATTCCTTTAATGTTGGGAACTTCTGACTGGTGAAAACATATTTTGGGGAATTTTTCAGAACATCTTCCTGTGTAAGCAGCTACTCCTTCACAGACTATGGAGCTACTTAGGAAGGATGTTTTTGATTGTTGTAGACTTTTTCTCTAAATAATTACTTAGTACAGACTTAGATTGAAGCTCTGATACCCCTAAAGTCACACCCAATGACTGACACATAGTTGGTGTTGTATATACAAGGGAGGACCCCCCAAAAAGAAATTATCTTTTGGAGGAAGGCCCCTTGTAGTATACTTGAAATTTGTTCCTCTGAATTAAATGGTCAACCAAAGTTTTATCTGCAAGTTTTGAGAAGGTTGAGTCATGATTTGTAGAAGAAACATCTTGAGTTGTGGCAAACAGATGACTGGTTCTTCCACCATGACAATGCACCTGCCCAAATCATGCTAAGTGTTCAGCAGTTTTTGAACAAAGACAGCATGACTCCTGTGCCCCATCCTCCCTATTCAACCAATCTCATCCCAAACAACTTTTTTTTGTTCCTACAGGTGAAAAAAAAATGCTCAAAGGGAAATGTCTTGCCAGTGTGGAAGAGGTGAAACAAAAATAGCAGAAGCACTAAAAGGCAGCAAAACTGATGAGTTCAAAAACTGTTTTGAGCATTGAAAAACATATCTCAGTAGGTGTATTTTATCAACTGGAGAGTACTTTGAAGGTGACTGAAGTTTAAACATGTAAGAATAAATACATAATTTAAAAAAAAATAATTTCCATTTGTGGGGGCTCCCCCCTTGTATATCTGTGAAATAAATAAGGGAATCCTTGAGCCAGTTGCCTGGGTTCAAATCCTGACTCTGCCACTTACCAGTTGTGTAACTTTGGACAGGGTTCTTAACTTCTCTGTGCCTAATCTGTAAAATGGGACTAATGCTCTTCCCTATCTCATTTGGGAGTATTAAATGAGTTGATACATGTAAGAGTATCTATGGCAGTGCTCAGCACACAGGAAGTGCTGAACAGATGTTAATTATTATTCCAAACGAGAAAGTATGTTGCCAAGAGGAGTCCAGATGAACAAGAAGCTGTGCACATTTTCCATGTACTTATGTAGTGGGGAAGGCCAAGCAGACCCAAAGAAGCATAACACAAGGCCAAGGGCCACACACACCAAATGAAAGGTACAAAGTGCTGTGAAATTCTGAAAAAAAGATAATTCAGGGCAAGAGGACAAAGACAGTTTACGTGGAAGGTGGAATGTATGTGCACTGTCTCCTGGACAAATTTTAGACAGCAGGACAGACAACACCTTCTGGGAAGAGGGACAGTGTGTTGTTTTGGGTTCTCTGACAATGATTTGACATGCTGGAGACTGATTGGAGAAACCCCTGCCAAGGATAAAGGGGATGGGGCTGGTGGGGGCGGGAAAAGGAGGCAGGCCCTGATGCAGGTCTGATCCCTACGAGGCAGAGGAGACTGAGGAGAAAAAGTCTCAGACATCAACACAGCTCTGACAAGGTCCTGGCCAGGCCACAGGGAAGTCCTCCAGCCAAAGCACCCTGCAAAGACCCAAGGAGAAGTACTCCAGCCAAAGTGCTCTGCAGAAGCCACAGGGAAGCCCTCTAGACAAAGTGCCCTGCAGAGGCCACAGGAAAGTCCTCCAGCCAAAACACTCTGGGGAGGCACGTGACTCTCACAGAAGAAGCAATATCAGTACTCCTGCTGTGCTCAGGATCAGGCTGGGAACTGTCCAGGGAAGCTCAGCTTTGGCTCATAATTGGTGGACCCAGAGGGCAGAAACTGGGGACGACAGTCAATCACACTCCCTGCAGCAGGAGGCAAAGCAGTACACTTTTAGGGCTCTCACAGTCAGGCACAAGTGATGTCACTAGTACCGTACGTGTCCTTGAAAGCTTGACTGAGGTCTAATGAATATGTGCCATGACTTAAACTCAAACACAAGACAATATCAATAGCTTAATTTTATCAACAGGGTTTTAAAAGTGAAACCAAAATTGTAATAGCAAAATCAAAGAACACATTTACTGTCAAAGATTACAACTACTTTTAAAATAGTGTTCAATATCTTCCAGATGTGGTTTTAGTTTCTAAAGCAATATAAAAGACATAAAAGGGTTATGAAACATCTTTTCTAAAAACCAAAGCTATCATCCTGAATTGAAGATTTAGAACTAACTTGGAAACAAAGCTCTACTAAGAATCTGTAAAGCAAACCCTTTAAAACATGCAATTTCCATAAATTCTTCGATTAACATCATCAAATTCTTAATTGCTGGGTTTTGCCGATGGGTTCTGGACCCTCTCACTGAAAAAACTATTTGAACTGACACATTCAGAAGGCTGTAATCACGTAAAAGTAGCCTGTATTGCAGACCACCTAAGATGCACTCACAAATAGATATTTAATAAGTGACTTTTGCGATTAACAGCAACTGACTGCTTAAGGTAGCAGTGTAACTAAATGAGAATATGAGAAGACATTTTGCAAAAGTGTAACATGCTACATGGACATGAGCTATCAACACAGTAGTGAGTTACATCCTACATGGGTTAAGTCACAAGAAAGGCACAGTGTAAACAACCAAACCGATCTCTTAGTTCTGGAGTCATACCTAGCAGGAGCATGCTCCCACAGTGACAGGGAGGAAGGAGAGAAGGCTACTGGGGGAGCATGGTGGACTTCTGGGTCCTGCCTTGCACCCACTCTGGGGCACATGGTCACTGAGCGGGAGAGCGGGCAACAATGACACTACTTACAGATTTTTCCCCTTTTGGCCAAGAATTTAGCGTATAAGTCAAATGCATTTATGAGATTACTACCCTGCCCCCCAAGGCCTTTCAGATTTAGTATTTATTCTTTTTTAAAGGGCTACATGGTACAGGAAAGGGATCATGACATGCTCAGGTTCCTGTCATCACACTAGCAAGAAGGCTGGCCCAGCAGATGACTGCATATCCTGCCTTCATGGAAGACAGAGCCGTGGCATGAGAGCTGTCTCCATGCCCCATGTTCTGGCACCCTCCACTCTTGCTTCCTTCAAGTGGCCTGTGGAAGAGGTGTCCCTCTTATTAAGTCTGACCTCCCACCCACTGTCCCAGTCCCCCTGCACATCTCTCTCTCTCTCTCTGCTTCTTCCATTTTGCTCTTTTTGTTAGCTCCTTCTCCTATACATAAACTCAAATTTAAAAGTTCTTTTAAAACATAAAAATCAAGTACACACACACACACACAGAGCTATCCTTACTCTGTCAATCACAAGACCCAGAAATATAACTCCAGTTAGCTAAAGCCAAGGCAGGATGCTACCAGCTCCAGTGACAAAGCACTCAGGGGTGGTGCTGGCACTGACACACTGAACTATTGGTCACACAGGGTCCATGGGTCCCCTCACACTCCACCCCTCTGATGTCCTTCCCTCTGAGTATGGGATGCAAGCTGAGGCATGTGCTGTCCACACAGTGGGAAGGACAGACACTAGCTACATGTGCTGTCACACAGTGGGAAGGACAGACACAGCTACATCCTCGGGGCTTACGATCCTAAAGGATAGAGCTCCCTCTCCCCAACACCCATGCTTCAAATCTCTGGGGACACTGGGATTCCCAGACACTTGACCAAGGGAAGACACAGGCTGTAGCTCCTCCTCTAGTTAAAACTCTCCACTGGATTCCCCGCTGGCTTCCTGCACTGCCAGATAAAAGCCACCACACACTTGACCGGGACCTGTGCATGTGCTCCTTTCTCTGCAGTGTCCTCATCCCTACCTCATCCATCTGGTGAACTCCCTTGTCACACCGCAATCCTGGACTCCAGGAAGCACTGGCAGACATGTCCTGGAGGCCTTGCTGGGGCCCCTCCTCTGACACCATGCCCACCTCTACAGTTCTGTCCCACTCCACTGTGCTACTCGAAACCCCTGGTGGTCAGTGTCATTGTTCACTGTAAGTCCTGCCCTTGTGCCTCATTAATCTCTGAATACACACTCACACACTCTTGGGGGGAAAAAAGTTTGGGAACTGAAAAATCAAAGACACGATAGTTGTTTACTTACATTAGTTATTCTTAATTTTACAGGACAGTAATTTGTATTCCTTTCTTTAAAATAATTTTAAAATTCAAATTGAATCAATCTGCTTTTTGAAAGTCAACTTTTTTCTAAACAGTCCTCTACAGTTTTATCTGTGATATTCAGTTTGGTGACCAAAGGACAGTTCTCTTAACACCTAGTAAAAGTATTTACACCCATCCACAAATAAAGTACTTACGGACAAAATAAAAATTTAAATTATAAAAGCTCACATCCAGCTGGGCACAGTGGCTTGTGTCTGTAATCCCAGGACTTTAGACCAAGGCAGCTGGATTTCTTGAGGCTGGGAGTTCAAGACCAGCCTAGGCTCTACAAAAAAATTTAAAAATCAGCCAGGTGTGGTCATTTGCACCTGTAGTCCAGCTAATCAGGAGGCTGAAGCAGAAGGATAACCTGAGTCCAGGAAGTAGAGGCTGCAGAGAGTCATGATTGTACTACTGCACCCCAGCCTGTGTAACAGAGTGAGACCCTGACTCAAAAAAAAAAAAAAAAAGAAAAAGAAAAGAAGTTCACATCAAAATATTCTGGTCCTACCAATTATCTCTCTTCTCAGAATAAAAGGTAGAAGCCAACATTCCTCAGTTATCTCAAACAAAACATGTGAGCTCAGACATGTATCCTATATTTACCTTTCTCCCCTCAGAAGTCTAGACAGTCTCTAGCCCTAGATGCAGGGATGGTGTATCTGTGTTACTCATATGTGTCCAAAGCACCTTTTACATTCCAGAGGTTAAGAATATAATTGATAAAAGGAAGTTTTATGGCCAAGATACTTTGCTTCAAACAAGGTCAACCAAGAGAGAGACCACACCAAGACTGCTGGAGCCTAAAGGACACCTCCCAGCTTGGTCCTGGTTGTAAAATGTTCATGTGGCATTAAAGTTCATGCAAATATCTTTCCACCTGTGAGGTCTGCCAAGGGCACAGAGAGGCCAAGGAACATAAAACAGCAGGAGCCTTCTTATCTTCTGCCCATGCTCAAATAAAATATGATAACCCCAAGTTTCCCTGGAAGAATACAGAAAAACAGGCCAGGAGGAGAGAAGCAACTCACAGCAACATTCCTGGGAGACATGCAAAGACTGCTGGGATTTTGTTTACCTATGAGCATTCATTTTGGTGGGTAAATATACTTTTTGATATGTAAATATCCTTTCGAATCAGATAACTAGCAAAAGCACAGCAGTGGGCTCAGAACCTCCAGCTTTGCCGCTCGCCAGCTGGGTGCTGGGAGACACACAGTTACCCTCATGAGCTTTAGCTTCCTCGTCTGTAGGTTGGGACAGGTACACGTGCTCTGTTGCGGGTTGCAGGAAGATTCCATGAGAGCGTGATGATAATAAACATCCACATGGTGGTTTTCTGGCCTCACATTAAGCTCCAGGCCCCATGTCCCACAACCTCCCAGACATTCCCTCAGATCCTGCCTTTTCTCAGACTTAACATGAGACCACCAAACTCAACTTCCAGCTCCTTAGCCAGGACCCCTTTCCAACTTTTCTACTCTGTCCATGACACTCCTATTATGCCAAACATCTGCCACCAGTTATCAAATTGTAAAAAAGGTGTTTATGCTAGTCAGAGAAAATGGTTGGCCCAATGAAGCAACACTTAGGAAAGCACTGTGCATCAAAGCATCAAATGTTCAGTCTCAGCAATTTGACTTATGAAATCTATCCTAAGGAAATAAAACAAAATATAGAAAAAAGTGCTTCTAGCCCAGCATGGTGGCTCACGCCTATCATCTTAGCACTTTGGGGGAATGAAATGGGAGGATTGCTTGAGCCTAGGAATTCATGACCAGCCAAGGCAACAGTGAGACCTCATCTCTACAAAAAATAAAAATAAAAATGAAAATAAGCCACGTGTGGTGGTGTGCATCAGTAGGCCAAGTACTCAAGAGACTGAGATGGAAGGATCACCTGAGCCCAGAAGGTGAAGGCTATGGCGAGCCGTGATCATGCCACTGCACTCAAGCCTAGGCAACAATGGGACCCTGGCTCAAAAAAAAAAAAGCTTCCCAAGATGTTTACAGCAGTATTATTTATATCAGAGAGAAGGAGAGGCAGAGAGGGAGAAAGGGAGGGGAGAGGGAGGGAGGGGGAAAAAGCAATTTAATCATCCAGGAAAGGGTAAGCTAAATTACAATACATGGTCTCAACAAATGTTTGTACTTAAAGAGAGGAACAGAATATGTAAAAATGTTAATAATAAAAATAAGTTTACAAGGCAACATTTAACATTGTAAGTGAACTTGTTCCTACTTAGAGCAATAGATGCACAAAAGGAAATTTGCCAAAATGTTATCTTTTGCTGTCAGTGTAAAAACGTTTGTGAGAGACTGTTTTCTCCTCCCTGGTCCAAGATCAGGTCACTCAGTTTGACATGACTCTGGCCTCTGACCACCCCCCCCCACCCCCGTCTGCCTCAGCTCCAGCTGCTTAGGTAACTGCTCCCCTCCTCCCCAGACCCTCCCCTCCCCCAGCCTGTGCAGGACACACAAGGGTCCTCAATGCCAACACCACACCTTACTACTCCCTCCTAGAGTCAAGTGGGTCCCCTCCTCCTCCGACCTCACTGCCATGTGTACTTTCATTACCAGCTCGTCCATCTTCCCTGGTGGGAAATGCTCCCCAGTCCCCCTTCCCTAACCCCACTCGCAGAGTGAAACCACTTGCCACAGGCAGCCACTGGGTCCTTGAAACACAGCTCATAGGAACAACCTGCGCTGTAAGTGTCCGACATACATCAGGTTTCAAAGACTCAGTATGAAACAGTAATGTAAAAAATGGTGTTAACATTTTCTATTGACAACCTGCTGATAAAATACATATTAGATACATGAGGTTAAATAAAATACACAACTAAAATTAATTCCAACCTTTTCTTTTTACTTCTTAGAATGTGGCTACTAAAAAAATTAAAAGTGCACATGTGGCTCACATCATGGTTCTGTTGGACAGAGCTAGTCTAACTACTCTTTGAGCCTGGCAGGAGTGAAACCTCCTTCAAGATGTCCTTATTTTTGTGCCATTCTTTTTTGTTTTGGGGTTTTTGCTGGAGTGCAGTGACATGCTCACGGCCACCACAGCCTTGACCTGCTGGGCTCAGTTGATCCTTCTACCTCAGCCATCCAAGTAGCTGGAATCACAGGCACATGCCACCACACCCGGCTAATTTTTTTTTTTTATTGTAGGGACAAGGTCTCACCAAGTTACCCAGGCTGGTCTTGAATCTCTGGACTCAGGCAGTCCTCTTGCCTCTGCCTTCCAAAGTGCTGGGATTACAGATGTGAACCACCATGCCCGGTTTACACCATTCTTTTTCTTTTCTTTTCTTTTCTTTTTTTTGAGTTGGAGTCTCTGTCACCCAGACTGGAGTGCAGTGACCGCTCCCAGCCACCGCAGCCTCGACCTGCTGGGCTCCGGCGATCCTTCCGCCTCAGCCTTCCAAGTAGCTGGAACTACAGGTGCGCACTACCACACCCAGCTAATTTTTGATTTATTGTAGAGATGAGGTCTCACCAAGTTGCCCAGGCAGGTCTCGAACCTGCGGGCTCAGGCAAGCCACTCACCTCAGCCTCCCAAAATGCTGGGATTACAGGCTGAGCCACCGAGCCTGGCTTCTTTTTTTTTTTTTTTTGAGTTGGAATCTCACTCCATCACCCAGGCTGGAGTGCAGTGGCATGCTCACTGCCACCCCGCACCAACCTGCTGGGCTCAGGGATCCTTCCACCTCAGCCTTCCAAATAGCCAGAACTACAGGCACGCGCTACCACACCCAGATAATTTTTTGGTTTATTGTGGAAATGAAGTCTTGCCAAGTTGCGAGACTGTTCTCAAACCCGTGGGCTCAGGCAGTCCCCTCATCTCGGCCTCCCAAACTGCTGGTATTACAGACTTGAACAACCGCGCCCAGCCTGTGCCATTCTTAATGATCTTTTTGTCCCTTGAGATCCTAAAATGGAGTCTTCCATATAACCAACTATCTATTTGCATCACACATCACACTCCATACATTTACTAGTATTGGGTTGACACATATGCTTGTAGCATTTTTTGCTTGTCCATGGAAAGCAAATGCTGCTTGATGGTTGATGAGTCACACACAGTTCATCACATTTGCCAATTCTCAGGTTGACTGACGTGGATCACTGTGGATTAGTGTTTAAACAGTCTTCATCAAAGCCAATGATCTTCCTAAACGTAGAGAATCACTCAGGTCAAAGTTGCCCTCTTTGAAAGGACAAAATCACTTTTTCGCCATTCTTTCCCCCTTGGCATTCTTCCCTAACATGGCACAAAGTCTTGAGCCACCTCTGCAGCCTTTACTCCTCTGTTAAACTCAAACAGAAGAATATGTCAAAGTGTTTATTCGCTTTTTTCCACTTGACACTCCATCTTTTTTAACCCACAAATGGCACTAACTTACTTCAGAGCTGCAAAATGCAAGGCGTATTCACAAGCACATTATCCCTCCAAATGACACGGCAAACCATAAACTCCCAACACCACAGTGTTGCCATACCACAAACAAACACGGCGAGCCTACACATCAACCAACTCAATATTTTACATGTATTCTTCTCGCTCTATCAGTGCTCCTTCTGTATCCTAATTTGGGACTCAAATTAGACATGGACTTTTAATAAGACATGGTATCATTACTGGAGCAATATGGTAACATGGTAATATACAGGGGAGGGGCTTGGGGGGTTTTGTTTTGTTTACTCATTTACTTTCTCAATGATGATTTCAACAGTGCAGGGAGAACTGGAAGTCAGAGGACCTAACAGCTCTTTGTTCTTCCTCTAACATAATACAGGTAAACCATTAGCACACGTCAAGCCTGCCCATGCTTTAGTTTTCCCTCTGTAAAATAAAGTTAATCATATCAGACCATTTACAACATATAACCAGGTCAAAATATCAAAATGAGTTCAAATTGGAGTTATTACCATGATACTAAGGAATACTCTACTTTCCACAGCTAATTGTATGTTATCTTTTCGGAAAAAGAGCAAATCCATCACTATTATCAAAAATAAGAAAGAATGAGGGGAGGAGGAACTGCCCACCAAAACAGTTGTCCTATCCTCTTCGTAGTGGCAGAGAACTAATGGAAACTGTTAAATGCCTACTCCAACCTGAAGTCACTTATACATTACACTCACAATAATCTTTACAAGGCAGACATTATCATGCCCATTTTATAAAGAAATCTAGGTTCAAAGACAGACTAAGTCATTAGCCCAAGTCATGCAGCTGCAAGTGGCAGAAACAGACTACAAACCCAGGTCAGTGGTATAATCTGTTGTTGTTGTTTTTTCAAATTTTTATTATCACTTGAAGATACCATGCATGAAAAGCAAAAGTGTTATATAAACATACACATAATAAAATAGTAATTACTATTCATTTCCTTCACATAATTTCCCTGATCTTGACTTAATTCCTATTTTTAAATTCAAGAAGCCTTTGTTTTCTAAGCAGACTTTTTGTTTTAAGTAGCAACCAAATAGGGTATGTGATGTGGTAGGAAACAGTGCGTTAATGTGTTATTTTTCTTTAAAGTCTTTAAACCACAGTTGTAAGCAAAAGCTTACATTAAACATTATGACTACAATTTCTCAGACACATTTTACAAAAATCTAGTCCCTACAGATAAAGATCACAGTAATAAAGGAAACTGGGCCATTCCACAAATAAGTGCATTAACAAAGAACATACACCTAAGAAAATATCAAAGAACTTCTCCATGTGACAAAACTGAGGTCATAGTGAATTCAACGCAATGATAAAAGAAAGTCCCTTAAAATAAAACACACACCTAGAGTGAAACTACGATTACACAGACTTGAAAAGTACACAGATCTACTTTCTCAGAATGGGAACAATGTACTGTGTAGCTCTAAGAAACCAAACTGAGCTAGGTTTAATTGATACAATGTAGTCAATTTATAGTATAGCCAACTTAATCTTTATATAATGTACCCAATTTTATACAATGTAGCCAACTTAATCTTGTAGATTAGGACAGAACAAAAAGTTTAAACGCTCAAGCACCGAAAAAGTCTCAAAGTATCAAATGCTTAAAAATAACTGCTCAACTCTCCTTTATCAAAAAAAGTCCTTGCAGTAGGTGTTAATCAGTCACTACTAGGAACACCGCACAATGCAACTTGTGTGTGCGAGGTATTTTACTACAGGAAGTAGAAACTTCAGTTTATCAAGAACACTGCATTTCACTTTCAAAAGTCTTGAAAACTAATCCCTCCAACAGTAACCAATTTACATTTCACTTAAAACTGAACAAAGTGTAACCTCAAGGAATATGAGATTGTTAGTATCTTCGCTTGCAAAATCGGGTGTTGTTTTGGGTTTGTTTGCTTATTCCCCCTTAGAGGTAGTTCACAGAATATAAACAGGAAGAATTTGCAACTTTTAATCTCATGAACAAGATCTTTATTTAAAATTCTCTCGTTAAAATTCTTTTATACCACATTTTCTCAAGTGTGAAACAGACACATTAAGATTAGACAATTTTTGTTCATTTTAAGACTAAAAGACATCTCGAAGAAGTATAGGGTCTCCTTTCCTAGGGCTCACATACACAAAGACAAGTCTGCACACAGCAAAGGTGTTTTCATCCTTAACAAAATTTAAGACTAAGGAGGTCAAAAGAAAGAAAAGAAAACATAACCTAGGCAAACCAGCTACAGAGCACACACAGCGGGTGACAGGAAGCCTTGGGGACACTTCACACTCACAGGGGTGTGCTTCATCACAAATCAACTCAGGCCCATTTGTGCTCCTTGGAACCTTCACTCTACCAGCCATAAACTCAAAGGTGGCAAAGAACATCACTGTCACTTTCACCCTGGTAATGAAGGAGAAGCAGCCTCCTGAACCCTAGAAAGCCACCCCTCCCAGCACCAACAAGAACGACAAAAAACTGAAGCAGCCAGACCCAAAATAAAAAATAAATTTTGAAAGGGGGCATGGGAATAGAGAGGACAATTAACATCATGTTGGGACCACTTGGAATCTTCAGACTCTAAAGTAAAAACAAAATTTAAAAGGGGAGGAGGCGGGAGAGGTAGGTGAGAGTTCAGTGAAGTCCCTGCTGGGACCACTTGGGGTTTCAGCCTACTTGGGTCTCAGACTCGAAAATAAAATTGTAAAAGTGGAAGGGGGAGGTGACAGCTCCACGTGAGCGTGTGAGGACGACTGGGGGACCATTCTACTGGCGGGGGGGGGGGGGGGGATGGGGGGGGGGGGGGGGGGGGGCCGGCGGGGGGGGGGGAAAGTCACCGCCGTCCCCGGCCTCAGGTTACCCGGGAGGACAGGAGCCCAGCGAGAGTGGGATGAGTGTACTCTGGAGGGCGAGCGCAGCGGAGCCGGGGCCAGGCGGCTGCTCTCAGGGGAACAATGCCGGGACCGAGCCCAGACCGAGAGGACAGGGGCTGACGCCCACCCCTCCCCCTCGGCATCCCAGCCCCGACCCCGGACGGACGCCCCCGCCCGGCAGGTGCCTCGCCCCGGCGCCCCGAGCCCGGCCCGGGGCGCGCCTCACCCAGCAGCGCCCGCAGGTGCTTCAGGCGGATCAGCACGTCTTTCTTGGGGTCCAGCACCTTCTGGGTGGACTTCTTCACGTCCCCGTG